>NW_025956631.1:0-33190 GCF_023159225.1 Perognathus longimembris pacificus
AAGGGGGTAGGCAGCTGTATATGAAGGAGTATACCTTCGGAGAATAAAAACAGCTGGAGCTTGTTAAGGTAATTACACAGGGGAAAGGATAATGTACTGGGAACTCCTCAGAAGAATCTGATTTGTGGTGAGGGGAGAGAGATAAAAGCTCATTTAGGAACGACATGAACATGCTGCTTAGGTAGCTGTTTATCAGTAAATATCTCCACTGAGATTAAGAAAAGCAGTAGCTTAATAAATTAAATACTTCCTGGTATGGTTACTGTACTGGTAACTCCCCAAAAGAATCTGGATTGTGGTGAGGGAACAGAGAAAAAAGCTCATTTCGGACCTGCACTTACGAAGGGGGTAGGCAGCTGTATATCAGGGAGTAAACCTTCTGAGAATAAAAACAGCTGGAGCTTGTTAAGGTAATTACACAGGGGAAAGGATAATGTACTGGGAACACCTCAGAAGAATCTGATTGTGGTGAGGGGGAGAGAGACAAAAGCTCATTTAGGAACGACATGTACATGCTGCGTAGGTAGCTGTTTATCAGTAAATATCTCCACTGAGATTAAGAAAAGCAGTAGCTGAATAAATTAAGTACTTCCTGGTATTGTTACTGTACTGGTAACTCCCCAAAAGAATCTGGAGTGTGGTGAGGGAACAGAGAAAAAAGCACATTTAAGACCTGCACTTACGAAGGGGCTAGGCAGCTGTATATCAGGGAGTAAACCTTCTGAGAATAAAAACAGCTGGAGCTTGTTAAGGTAATTACACAGGGGAAAGGATAATGTATGGGATCTCCTCAGAAGAATCTGATTTGTGGTGAGGGGAGAGAGATAAAAGCTCATTTATGAACGACATGAACATGCTGCGTAGGTAGCTGTTTATCAGTAAATATCTCCACTGAGATTTAGAAAAGCAGTAGCTTAATAAATTAAGTACTTCCTTGTATGGTTACTGTACTGGTAACTCTCCAAAAGAATCTGGACTGTGGTGAGGGAACAGAGAAAAAAGCTCATTTAGGACCTGCACTTACGAAGGGGTAGGCAGCTGTATATCAGGGAGTAAACCTTCGGAGAATAAAAAACAGCTGGAGCTTGTTAAGGTAATTACACAGGGGAAAGGATAATGTACTGCGAACTCCTCAGAAGAATCTGATTTGTGGTGAGGGGAGAGAGATAAAAGCTCATTTAGGAACGACATGAACATGCTGCGTAGGTAGCTGTTTATCAGTAAATATCTCCACTGAGATTAAGAAAAGCAGTAGCGGGGCTGGGGATATAGCCTAGTGGCAAGAGTGCCTGCCTCGGATACACGAGGCCCTAGGTTCGATTCCCAAGACCACATATACAGAAAAAACGACCAGAAGCGGCGCTGTGGCTAAAGTGGCAGAGTGCTAGCCTTGAGCGGGAAGAAGCCAGGGACAGAGCTCAGGCACTGAGTCCAAGGCCCAGGACTGGCAAAAAAAAAAAAAGAAAAGAAAAGCAGTAGCTTAATAAATTAAGTACTTCCTGGTATGGTTACTGTACTGGTACCTCCCCAAAAGAATCTGGATTGTGGTGAGGGAACAGAGAAAAAAGCTCATTTAGGACCTGCACTTACGAAGGGGGTAGGCAGCAGTATATCAGGGAGTAAACCTTCTGAGAATAAAAACAGCTGGAACTTGTTAAGGTATTTACACAGGGGAAAGGATAATGAACTGGGAACTCCTCAGAAGAATCTGATTTGTGGTGAGCGGAGAGAGATAAAAGCTCATTTAGGAACGACATGAACATGCTGCGTAGGTCGCTGTTTATCAGTAAATATCTCCACTGAGATTAAGAAAAGCAGTAGCTTAATAAATTAAGTACCTCCTGGTATGGTTACTGTACTGGTAACTCTCCAAAAGAATCTGGATTGTGGTGAGGGAACAGAGAAAAAAGCTCATTTAGGACCTGCACTTACGAAGGGGGTAGGCAGCTGCTGTATATCAGGGAGTAAACCTTCTGAGAATAAAAACAGCTGGAGTTGTTAAGGTAATTACACAGGAGAAAGGATAATGTACTTGGAACTCCTCAGAACAATCTGATTTGTGGTGAGGGGAGAGAGATAAAAGCTCATTTAGGAATGACATGAACATGCTGCGTAGGTAGCTTTTTATCAGTAAATATCTCCACTGAGATTAAGAAAAGCAGTATCTTAATAAATTAAGTACTTCCTGGTATGGTTCCTGTACTGGTAACTCCCCAAACGAATCTGGATTGTGGTGAGGGAACAGAGAAAAAAGCTCATTTAGGACCTGCAATTACGAAGGGGGTAGGCAGCTGTACATCAGGGAGTAAACCTTCGGAGAATAAAAACAGCTGGAGCTTGTTAAGGTAATTACACAGGGGAAAGGATAATGTACTGGGAACTCCTCAGGAGAATCTGATTTGTGGTGAGGGGAGAGAGATAAAAGCTCATTTAGGAACGACATGTACATGCTGCGTAGGTAGCTTTCTATCAGTAAATATCTCCACTGAGATTAAGAAAAGCAGTAGCTTAATAAATTAAGTACTTCCTGGTATGATTACTGTACTGGTAACTCCCCAAAAGAATCTGGATTGTGGTGAGGGAACAGAGAAAAAGCTCATTTAGGACCTGCACTTACGAAGGGGGTAGGCAGCTGTATATCAGGGAGTAAACCTTCGGAGAATAAAAACAGCTGGAGCTTGTTAAGGTAATTACACAGGGGAAAGGATAATGTACTGGGAACTCCTCAGAAGAATCTGATTTGTGGTGAGGGGAGAGAGATATAAGCTCATTTAGGAACGACATGAACATGCTGCTTAGGTACCTGTTTATCAGTAAATATCTCCACTGAGAATAAGAAAAGCAGTAGCTTAATAAATTAAATACTTCCTGGTATGGTTACTGTACTGGTAACTCTCCAAAAGAATCTGGATTGTGGTGAGGGAACAGAGAAAAAAGCTCATTTAAGACCTGCACTTACGAAGGGGGTAGGCAGCTGCTGTATATCAGGGAGTAAACCTTCTGAAAATAAAAACAGCTGGAGCTTGTTAAGGTAATTACACAGGAGAAATGATAATGTACTGGGAACTCCTCAGAAGAATCTGATTTGTGGTGAGGGGAGAGAGATAAAAGCTCATTTAGGAACGACATGAACATGCTGCGTAGGTAGCTTTTTGTCAGTAAATATCTCCACTGAGATTAAGAAAAGCAGTAGCTTAATAAATTAAGTACTTCCTGGTATGGTTACTGTACTGGTAACTCCCCAAAAGAATCTGGATTGTGGTGAGTGAACAGAGAAAAAAGCTCATTTAGGACCTGCACTTACGAAGGGGGTAAGCAGCTGTATATCAAGGAGTAAACCTTCGGAGAATAAAAACAGCTGGAGCTTGTTAAGGTAATTACACAGGGGAAAGGATAATGTACTGGGAACTCCTCAGAAGAATCTGATTTGTGGTGAGGGGAGAGAGATAAAAGCTCATTTAGGAACGACATGAACATGCTGCTTAGGTAGCTGTTTATCAGTAAATATCTCCACTGAGATTAAGAAAAGCAGTAGCTTAATAAATTAAATACTTCCTGGTATGGTTACTGTACTGGTAACTCCCCAAAAGAATCTGGATTGTGGTGAGGGAACAGAGAAAAAAGCTCATTTCGGACCTGCACTTACGAAGGGGGTAGGCAGCTGTATATCAGGGAGTAAACTTTCTGAGAATAAAAACAGCTGGAGCTTGTTAAGGTAATTACACAGGGGAAAGGATAATGTACTGGGAACTCCTCAGAAGAATCTGATTTGTGGTGAGGGGTGAGAGACAAAAGCTCATTTAGGAACGACATATACATGCTGCGTAGGTAGCTGTTTATCAGTAAATATCTCCACTGAGATTAAGAAAAGCAGTAGCTGAATAAATTAAGTACTTCCTGGTATTGTTACTGTACTGGTAACTCCCCAAAAGAATCTGGAGTGTGGTGAGGGAACAGAGAAAAAAGCACATTTAAGACCTGCACTTACGAAGGGGCTAGGCAGCTGTATATCAGGGAGTAAACCTTCTGAGAATAAAAACAGCTTTAGCTTGTTAAGGTAATTACACAGGGGAAAGGATAATGTATGGGATCTCCTCAGAAGAATCTGATTTGTGGTGAGGGGAGAGAGATAAAAGCTCATTTATGAACGACATGAACATGCTGCGAAGGTAGCTGTTTATCAGTAAATATCTCCACTGAGATTTAGAAAAGCAGTAGCTTAATAAATTAAGTACTTCCTGGTATGGTTACTGTACTGGTAAGTCTCCAAAAGAATCTGGACTGTGGTGAGGGAACAGAGAAAAAAGCTCATTAAGGACCTGCACTTACGAAGGGGGTAGGCAGCTGTATATCAGGGAGTAAACCTTCGGAGAATAAAAACAGCTGGAGCTTGTTAAGGTAATTACAGAGGGGAAAGGATAATGTACTGCGAACTCCTCAGAAGAATCTGATTTGTGGTGAGGGGAGAGAGATAAAAGCTCATTTAGGAACGACATGAACATGCTGCGTAGGTAGCTGTTTATCAGTAAATATCTCCACTGAGATTAAGAAAAGCAGCAGCTTAAGAAATTAAGTACTTCCTGGTATGGTTACTGTACTGGTAACTCCCCAAAACAATCTGGATTGTGGTGAGGGAACAGAGAAAAAAGCTCATTTAGGACCTGCACTTACGAAGGGGGTAGTCAGCTGTATATCAGGGAGTAAACCTTCTGAGAATAAAAACAGCTGGAGCTTGTTAAGGTAATTACACAGGGGAAAGGATAATGTATGGGAACTCCTCAGAAGAATCTGATTTGTGGTGAGGGGAGAGAGATAAAAGCTCGTTTAGGAACGACATGAACATGCTGCGTAGGTAGCTGTTTATCAGTAAATATCTCCACTGAGATTATGAAAAGCAGTAGCTTAATAAATTAAGTACTTCCTGGTATGGTTACTATACTGGTAACACCCCAAAAGAATCTGGATTGTGGTGAGGGAACAGAGAAAAAAGCTCATTTAGGACCTGCACTTACGAAGGGGGTAGGCAGCTGTATATCAGGGAGTAAACCCTCGGAGAATAAAAACAGCTGGAGCTTGTTAAGGTAATTACACAGGGGAAAGGATAATGTACTGGGAACTCCTCAGAAGAATCTGATTTGTGGTGAGGGGAGAGAGATATAAGCTCATTTAGGAACGACATGAACATGCTGCTTAGGTACCTGTTTATCAGTAAATATCTCCACTGAGAATAAGAAAAGCAGTAGCTTAATAAATTAAATACTTCCTGGTATGGTTACTGTACTGGTAACTCTCCAAAAGAATCTGGATTGTGGTGAGGGAACAGAGAAAAAAGCTCATTTAAGACCTGCACTTACGAAGGGGGTAGGCAGCTGCTGTATATCAGGGAGTAAACCTTCTGAGAATAAAAACAGCTGGAGCTTGTTAAGGTAATTACACAGGAGAAATGATAATGTACTGGGAACTCCTCAGAAGAATCTGATTTGTGGTGAGGGGAGAGAGATAAAAGCTCATTTAGGAACGACATGAACATGCTGCGTAGGTAGCTTTTTGTCAGTAAATATCTCCACTGAGATTAAGAAAAGCAGTAGCTTAATAAATTAAGTACTTCCTGGTATGGTTACTGTACTGGTAACTCCCCAAAAGAATCTGGATTGTGGTGAGTGAACAGAGAAAAAAGCTCATTTAGGACCTGCACTTACGAAGGGGGTAAGCAGCTGTATATCAAGGAGTAAACCTTCTGAGAATAAAAACAGCTGGAGCTTGTTAAGGTAATTACACAGGGGAAAGGATAATGTACTGGGAACTCCTCAGAAGAATCTGATTTGTGGTGAGGGGAGAGAGATAAAAGCTCATTTAGGAACGACATGAACATGCTGCTTAGGTAGCTGTTTATCAGTAAATATCTCCACTGAGATTAAGAAAAGCAGTAGCTTAATAAATTAAATACTTCCTGGTATGGTTACTGTACTGGTAACTCCCCAAAAGAATCTGGATTGTGGTGAGGGAACAGAGAAAAAAGCTCATTTCGGACCTGCACTTACGAAGGGGGTAGGCAGCTGTATATCAGGGAGTAAACTTTCTGAGAATAAAAACAGCTGGAGCTTGTTAAGGTAATTACACAGGGGAAAGGATAATGTACTGGGAACTCCTCAGAAGAATCTGATTTGTGGTGAGGGGAGAGAGACAAAAGCTCATTTAGGAACGACATGTACATGCTGCGTAGGTAGCTGTTTATCAGTAAATATCTCCACTGAGATTAAGAAAAGCAGTAGCTGAATAAATTAAGTACTTCCTGGTATTGTTACTGTACTGGTAACTCCCCAAAAGAATCTGGAGTGTGGTGAGGGAACAGAGAAAAAAGCACATTTAAGACCTGCACTTACGAAGGGGCTAGCCAGCTGTATATCAGGGAGTAAACCTTCTGAGAATAAAAACAGCTTTAGCTTGTTAAGGTAATTACACAGGGGAAAGGATAATGTATGGGATCTCCTCAGAAGAATCTGATTTGTGGTGAGGGGAGAGAGATAAAAGCTCATTTATGAACGACATGAACATGCTGCGTAGGTAGCTGTTTATCAGTAAATATCTCCACTGAGATTTAGAAAAGCAGTAGCTTAATAAATTAAGTACTTCCTGGTATGGTTACTGTACTGGTAAGTCTCCAAAAGAATCTGGACTGTGGTGAGGGAACAGAGAAAAAAGCTCATTAAGGACCTGCACTTACGAAGGGGGTAGGCAGCTGTATATTAGGGAGTAAACCTTCGGAGAATAAAAACAGCTGGAGCTTGTTAAGGTAATTACACAGGGGAAAGGATAATGTACTGCGAACTCCTCAGAAGAATCTGATTTGTGGTGAGGGGAGAGAGATAAAAGCTCATTTAGGAACGACATGAACATGCTGCGTAGGTAGCTGTTTATCAGTAAATATCTCCACTGAGATTAAGAAAAGCAGCAGCTTAAGAAATTAAGTACTTCCTGGTATGGTTACTGTACTGGTAACTCCCCAAAACAATCTGGATTGTGGTGAGGGAACAGAGAAAAAAGCTCATTTAGGACCTGCACTTACGAAGGGGGTAGTCAGCTGTATATCAGGGAGTAAACCTTCTGAGAAAAAAACAGCTGGAGCTTGTTAAGGTAATTACACAGGGGAAAGGATAATGTATGGGAACTCCTCAGAAGAATCTGATTTGTGGTGAGGGGAGAGAGATAAAAGCTCGTTTAGGAACGACATGAACATGCTGCGTAGGTAGCTGTTTATCAGTAAATATCTCCACTGAGATTATGAAAAGCAGTAGCTTAATAAATTAAGTACTTCCTGGTATGGTTACTATACTGGTAACACCCCAAAAGAATCTGGATTGTGGTGAGGGAACAGAGAAAAAAGCTCATTTAGGACCTGCACTTACGAAGGGGGTAGGCAGCTGTATATCAGGGAGAAAACCTTCTGAGAATAAAAACAGCTGGAGCTTGTGAAGGTAATTACACAGTGGAAAGAATAATGTACTTGGAACTCCTCAGAAGAATCTGATTTGTGGTGAGGGGAGAGAGATAAAAGCTCATTTAGAACGCCATGAACATGCTGCGTAGGTAGCTGTTTATCAGTAAATATCTCCACTGAGATTAAGAAAAGCAGTAGCGGGGCTGGGGATATAGCCTAGTGGCAAGAGTGCCTGCCTCAGATACACGAGGCCCTAGGTAGGATGACCAAGACCACATATACAGAAAAAACGGCCAGAAGCGGCGCTGTGGCTCAAGTGGCAGAGTGCTAGCCTTGAGCGGGAAGAAGCCAGGGACAGGGCTCAGGCCCTGAGTCCAAGGCCCAGGACTGGCAAAAAAAAAAAAAAGAAAAGCAGTAGCTTAATAAATTAAGTACTTCCTGGTATGGTTACTGTACTGGTAACTCCCCAAAAGAATCTGGATTGTGGTGAGGGAACATAGAAAAAAGCTCATTGAGGACCTGCACTTACAAAGGGGGTAGGCAGCTGTATATCAGGGAGTAAACCTTCTGAGAATAAAAACAGCTGGAGCTTGTAAAGGTAATAACACAGGGGAAAGCATAATGTACAGGGAAATCCTCAGAAGAATCTGATTTGTGGTGAGGGCCGAGAGATAAAAGCTTATATAGGAACGACATGAACATGCCGCGTAGGTATCTGTTTATCAGTAAATATCTCCACTGAGATTAAGAAAAGCAGTAGCTTAATAAATTAAGTACTTCCTGGTATGGTTACTGTACTGGTAACTCCCCAAAAGAATCAGGATTGTGGTGAGGGAACAGAGAAAATAGCTCATTTAGGACCTGCACATACGAAGGGGGTAGGCAGCTGTATATCAGGGAGTAAACCTTCTGAGAATAAAAACAGCTGGAGCTTGTTAAGGTAATTACACAGGGGAAAGGATAATGTACTGGGAACTCCTCAGAAGAATCTGATTTGTGGTGAGGGTAGAGAGATAAAAGCTCATTTAGGAACGACATGAACATGCTGCGTAGGTAGCTGTTTATCAGTAAATATCTCCACTGAGATTAAGAAAAGCAGTAGCGTAATAAATTAAGTACTTCCTGGTATGGTTACTGTACTGGTAACTCCCCAAAAGAATCTGGATTGTGGTGAGGGAAAAGAGAAAAAAGCTCATTTAGGACCTGCACTTACGAAGGGGGTAGGCAGCTGTATATCAGGGAGTAAACCTTCTGAGAATAAAAACAGCTGGAGCTTGTTAAGGTAATTACACAGGGGAAAGGATAATGTACTGGAAACTCCTCAGAAGAATCTGATTTGTGGTGAGGGGAGAGAGATAAAAGCTCATTTAGGAACGACATGATCATGCTGCGTAGGTAGCTGTTTATCAGTAAATATCTCCACTGAGATTAAGAAAAGCAGTAGCTTAATGAATTAAGTACTTCCTGGTATGGTTACTGTACTGGTAACTCCCCAAAAGAATCTGGATTGTGGTGAGGGAACAGAGAAAAAGCTCATTTAAGACCTGCACTTACGAAGGGGTTAGGGAGCTGTATATCAGGGAGTAAACCTTCTGAGAATAAAAACAGCTGGAGCTTGTTAAGGTAATTACACAGGGGAAAGGATAATGTATGGGAACTCCTCAGAAGAATCTGATTTGTGCTGAGGGGAG
The DNA here is from genome assembly GCF_023159225.1 of Perognathus longimembris pacificus. Classification (NCBI taxonomy): domain Eukaryota; kingdom Metazoa; phylum Chordata; class Mammalia; order Rodentia; family Heteromyidae; genus Perognathus; species Perognathus longimembris. The sequence continues at coordinate 9,130 of NW_025956631.1, forward strand.
AGAGATAAAAGCTCATTTAGGAACGACATGAACATGCAGAGTAGGTAGCTCTTTATCAGTAAATATCTCCACTGAGATTAAGAAAAGCAGTAGCTTAATAAATTAAGTACTTCCTAGTATGTTTACTGTACTGGTAACTCCCCAAAAGAATCTGGATTGTGGTGAGGGAACAGAGAAAAAAGCTCATTTAGGACCTGCACTTACGAAGGGGTTAGGCAGCTGTATATCAGGGAGTAAACCATCTGAGAATAAAAACAGCTGGAGCTTGTTAAGGTAATTACACAGGGGAAAGGATAATGTACTGGGAACTCCTCAGAAGAATCTGATTTGTGGTGAGGGGAGAGAGATAAATGCTCATTTAGGAACGACATGAACATGCTGCGTAGGTAGCTGTTTATAAGTAAATATCTCCACTGAGATTAAGAAAAGCAGTAGCTTAATAAATTAAGTACTTCCTAGTATGGTTACTGTACTGGTAACTCCCCAAAAGAATCTTGATTGTGGTGAGGGAACAGAGAAAAAAGCTCATTTAGGACCTGCACTTACGAAGGGGGTAGGCAGCTGTATATCAGGGAGTAAACCTTCTGAGAATAAAAACAGCTGGAGCTTGTTAAGGTAATTACACAGGGGAAAGGATAATGTATGGGAACTCCTCAGAAGAATCTGATTTGTGGTGAGGGGAAAGAGATAAAAGCTCATTTAGGAACGACATGAACATGCTGCGTAGGTAGCTGTTTATCAGTAAATATCTCCACTGAGATTAAGAAAAGCAGCAGCTTAAGAAATTAAGTACTTCCTGGTATGGTTACTGTACTGGTAACTCCCCAAAACAATCTGGATTGTGGTGAGGGAACAGAGAAAAAAGCTCATTTAGGACCTGCACTTACGAAGGGGGTAGGCAGCTGTATATCAGGGAGTAAACCTTCTGAGAATAAAAACAGCTGGAGCTTGTTAAGGTAATTACACAGGGGAAAGGATAATGTATGGGAACTCCTCAGAAGAATCTGATTTGTGGTAAGGGGAGAGAGATAAAAGCTCGTATATGAACGACATGAACATGCTGCGTAGGTAGCTGTTTATCAGTAAATATCTCCACTGAGATTATGAAAAGCAGTAGCTTAATAAATTAAGTACTTCCTGGTATGGTTACTATACTGGTAACTCCCCAAAAGAATCTGGATTGTGGTGAGGGGACAGAGAAAAAAGCTCATTTGGACCTGCACTTACGAAGGGGGTAGGCAGCTGTATATCAGGGAGAAAACCTTCTGAGAATAAAAACAGCTGGAGCTTGTGAAGGTAATTACACAGTGGAAAGGATAATGTACTGCGAACTCCTCAGAAGAATCTGATTTGTGGTGAGGGGAGAGAGATAAAAGCTCATTTACGAACGCCATGAACATGCTGCGTACGTAGCTGTTTATCAGTAAATATCTCCACTGAGATTAAGAAAAGCAGTAGCGGGGCTGGGGATATAGCCTAGTGGTAAGAGTGCCTGCCTCGGATACACGAGGCCCTAGGTTCGATGACCAAGTCCACATATACAGAAAAAACGGCCAGAAGCGGCGCTGTGGCTCAAGTGGCAGAGTGCTAGCCTTGAGCGGGAAGAAGCCAGGGACAGGGCTCAGGCCCTGAGTCCAAGGCCCAGGACTGGCAAAAAACAAAAAAGAAAAGCAGTAGCTTAATAAATTAAGTACTTCCTGGTATGGTTACTGTACTGGTAACTCCCCAAAAGAATCTGGATTGTGGTGAGGGAACAGAGAAAATAGCTCATTTAGGACCTGCACTTACGAAGGGGGTAGGCAGCTGTATATCAGGGAGTAAACCTTCTGAGAATAAAAACAGCTGGAGCTTGTTAAGGTAATTACACAGGGGAAAGGGTAATGTACTGGGAACTCCTCAGAAGAATCTGATTTGTGGTGAGGGGAGAGAGATAAAAGCTCATTATGAACGACATGAACATGCTGCGTAGGTAGCTGTTTATCAGTAAATATCTCCACTGAGATTAAGAAAAGCAGTAGCTTAATAAATTAAGTACTTCCTGGTATGGTTACTGTACTGGTAACTCCCCAAAAGAATCTGGATTGTTTTGAGGGAAAAGAGAAAAAAGCTCATTTAGGACCTGCACTTACGAAGGGGGTAGGCAGCGGTATATCAGGGAGTAAACCTTCTGAGAATAAAAACAGCTGGAGCTTGTTAAGGTAATTACACAGGGGAAAGGATAATGTACTGGAAACTCCTCAGAAGAATCTGATTTGTGGTGAGGGGAGAGAGATAAAAGCTCATTTAGGAACGACATGAACATGCTGCGTAGGAAGCTGTTTATCAGTAAATATCTCTACTGAGATTAAGACAAGCAGTAGCTTAATAAATTAAGTACTTCCTGGTATGGTTACTGTACTGGTAACTCCCCAAAAGAGTCTGGATTGTGGTGAGGGAACAGAGAGAAAAGCTCATTTAGGACCTGCACTTACGAAGGGGGTAGGCAGCTGTATTTCAGGGAGTAAACCTTCTGAGAATAAAAACAGCTGGAGCTTGTTAAGGTAATTACACAGGGGAAAGGATAATGTACTGGGAACTCCTCAGAAGAATCTGATTTGTGGTGAGGGGATAGACAAAAGCTCATTTAGGAACGACATGAACATGTTGTCTACACTGAGATTAAGAAAAGCAGTAGCTTAATAAATTAAGTACTTCCTCGTATGGTTACTGTACTGGTAACTCCCCAAAAGAATCTGGATTGTGGTGAGGGAACAGAGAAAAAAGCTCATTTAGGACCTGCACTTACAAAGGGGGTAGGCGGCTGCATATCAGGGAGTAAACCTTCTGAGAATAAAAGCAGCTGGAGCTTGTTAAGGTAATTACACAGGGGAAAGGATAATGTACTGGGAACTCCTCAGAAGAATCTGATTTGTGGTGAGGGGAGAGAGATAAAAGCTCATTTAGGAACGACATGAACATGCTGCGTAGGTAGCTGTTTATCAGTAAATATCTCCACTGAGATTAAGAAAAGCAGTAGCTTAATAAATTAAGTACTTCCTGGTATGGTTACTGTACTGGTAACTCCCCAAAGGAATCTGGATTTTGGTGAGGGAACAGAGAAAAAAGCTCATTTAGCACCTGCACTTACGAAGGGGGTAGGCAGCTGTATATCAGGGAGTAAACCTTCTGAGAATAAAAACAGCTGGAGCTTATAAAGGTAATTACACAGGGGAAAGGATAATGTACTGGGAACTCCTCAGATGAATCTGATTTGTGGTGAGGGGAGAGAGATAAAAGCTCATTTAGGAACGACATGAACATGCTGCTTAGGTAGCTCTTTATCAGTAAATATCTCCACTGAGATTAAGAAAAGCAGTAGCTTAATAAATTAAATACTTCCTGGTATGGTTACTGTACTGGTAACTCCCCAAAAGAATCTGGATTGTGGTGAGGGAACAGAGAAAAAAGCTCATTTCGGACCTGCACTTACGAAGGGGGTAGGCAGCTGTATATCAGGGAGTAAACTTTCTGAGAATAAAAACAGCTGGAGCTTGTTAAGGTAATTACACAGGGGAAAGGATAATGTACTGGGAACTCCTCAGAAGAATCTGATTTGTGGTGAGGGGAGAGAGACAAAAGCTCATTTAGGAACGACATGTACATGCTGCGTAGGTAGCTGTTTATCAGTAAATATCTCCACTGAGATTAAGAAAAGCAGTAGCTGAATAAATTAAGTACTTCCTGGTATTGTTACTGTACTGGTAACTCCCCAATAGAATCTGGAGTGTGGTGAGGGAACAGAGAAAAAAGCACATTTAAGACCTGCACTTACGAAGGGGCTAGGCAGCTGTATATCAGGGAGTAAACCTTCTGAGAATAAAAACAGCTTTAGCTTGTTAAGGTAATTACACAGGGGAAAGGATAATGTATGGGATCTCCTCAGAAGAATCTGATTTGTGGTGAGGGGAGAGAGATAAAAGCTCATTTATGAACGACATGAACATGCTGCGTAGGTAGCTGTTTATCAGTAAATATCTCCACTGAGATTTAGAAAAGCAGTAGCTTAATAAATTACGTACTTCCTGGTATGGTTACTGTACTGGTAAGTCTCCAAAAGAATCTGGACTGTGGTGAGGGAACAGAGAAAAAAGCTCATTAAGGACCTGCACTTACGAAGGGGGTAGACAGCTGTATATCAGGGAGTAAACCTTCGGAGAATAAAAACAGCTGGAGCTTGTTAAGGTAATTACACAGGGGAAAGGATAATGTACTGCGAACTCCTCAGAAGAATCTGATTTGTGGTGAGGGGAGAGAGATAAAAGCTCATTTAGGAACGACATGAACATGCTGCGTAGGTAGCTGTTTATCAGTAAATATCTCCACTGAGATTAAGAAAAGCAGTAGCGGGGCTGGGGATATAGCCTAGTGGCAAGAGTGCCTGCCTCGGATACACGAGGCCCTAGGTTCGATTCCCAAGACCACATATACAGAAAAAACGGCCAGAAGCGGCGCTGTGGCTCAAGTGGCAGAGTGCTAGCCTTGAGCGGGAAGAAGCCAGGGACAGTGCTCAGGCCCTGAGTCCAAGGCCCAGGACTGGCAAAAAAAAAAAAGAAAAGAAAAGCAGTAGCTTAATAAATTAAGTACTTCCTGGTATGGTTACTGTACTGGTAACTCCCCAAAAGAATCTGGATTGTGGTGAGTGAACGGAGAAAAAAGCTCATTTCGGACCTGCACATACGAAGGGGTTAGGCAGCTCTAAAACAGGGAGTAAACCTTCTGAGAATAAAAACAGCTGGAGCTTGTTAAGGTAATTACACAGGGGAAAGGATAATGTACTGGGAACTCCTCAAAAGAATCTGATTTTTGGTGAGGGGATAGAGACAAAAGCTCATTTAGGAACGACATGAACATGCTGCGTAGGTAGCTGTTTATCAGTAAATATCTCCACTGAGATTAAGAAAAGCAGTAGCTGAATAAATTAAGTACTTCCTGGTATGGTTACTGTACTGGTAACTCCCCAAAAGAATCTGGATTGTGGTGAGGGAACAGAGAAAAAAGCTCATTTAAGACCTGCACTTACGAAGGGGGTAGGCAGCTGTATATCAGGGAGTAAACCTTCTGAGAATAAAAACAGCTGGAGCTTGTTAAGGTAATTACACAGGGGAAAGGATAATGTATGGGAACTCCTCAGAAGAATCTGATTTGTGGTGAGGGGAGAGAGATAAAAGCTCATTTATGAACGACATGAACATGCTGCGTAGGTAGCTGTTTATCAGTAAATATCTCCACTGAGATTAAGAAAAGCAGTAGCTTAATAAATTAAGTACTTCCTGGTATGGTTACTGTACTGGTAACTCCCCAAAAGAATCTGGATTGTGGTGAGGGAACAGAGAAAAAAGCTCATTTAGGACCTGCACTTACGAAGGGGGTAGGCAGCTGTCTATCAGGGAGTAAACCTTCTGAGAAAAAAAAGAGCTGGAGCTTGTTAAGGTAATTACACAGGGGAAAGGATAATGTACTGGGAAGTCCTCAGAAGAATCTGATTTGTGGTGAGGGGAGAGAGACAAAAGCTCATTTAGGAACGACATGAACTTGCTGCGTAGGTAGCTGTTTATCAGTAAATATCTCCACTGAGATTAAGAAAAGCAGTAGCTTAATGAATTAAGTACTTCCTGGTATGGTTACTGTACTGGTAACTCCCCAAAAGAATCTGGATTGTGGTGAGGGAACAGAGAAAAAAGCTCATTTAGGACCTGCACTTACGAAGGGGTTAGGGAGCTGTATATCAGGGAGTAAACCTTCTGAGAATAAAAACAGCTGGAACTTGTTAAGGTAATTACACAGGGGAAAGGATAATGTATGGGAACTCCTCAGAAGAATCTGATTTGTGCTGAGGGGAGAGAGATAAAAGCTCATTTAGGAACGACATGAACATGCTGCGTAGGTAGCTCTTTATCAGTAAATATCTCCACTGAGATTAAGAAAAGCAGTAGCTTAATAAATTAAGTACTTCCTAGTATGGTTACTGTACTGGTAACTCCCCAAAAGAATCTGGATTGTGGTGAGGGAACAGAGAAAAAAGCTCATTTAGGACCTGCACTTACGAAGGGGGTAGGCAGCTGTATATCAGGGAGTAAACCATCTGAGAATAAAAACAGCTGGAGCTGATTAAGGTAATTACACAGGGGAAAGGATAATGTACTGGGAACTCCTCAGAAGAATCTGATTTGTGGTGAGGGGAGAGAGATAAAAGCTCATTTAGGAACGACATGAACATGCTGCGTAGGTAGCTGTGTATAAGTAAATATCTCCACTGAGATTAAGAAAAGCAGTAGCTTAATAAATTAAGTACTTCCTAGTATGGTTACTGTACTGGTAACTCCCCAAAAGAATCTGGATTGTGGTGAGGGAACAGAGAAAAAAGCTCATTTAGGACCTGCACTTACGAAGGGGGTAGGCAGCTGTATATCAGGGAGTAAACCTTCTGAGAATAAAAACAGCTGGAGCTTCTTAAGGTAATTACACAGGGGAAAGGATAATGTATTGGGAACTCCTCAGAAGAATCTGATTTGTGGTGAGGGGAGAGAGATAAAAGCTCATTTAGGATCGAAATGAACATGCTGCGTAGGTAGCTGTTTATCAGTAAATATCTCCACTGAGATTAAGAAAAGCAGTAGCTTAATAAATTAAGTACTTCCTGGTATGGTTACTGTACTGGTAACTCCCCCAAAGAATCTGGATTGTGGTGAGGGAACAGAGAAAAAAGCTCATTTAGGACCTGCACTTACGAAGGGGGTAGGCAGCTGTATATCAGGGAGTAAACCTTCTGAGAATAAAAACAGCTGGAGCTTGTTAAGGTAATTACACAGGGGAAAGGATAATGTATGGGAACTCCTCAGAAGAATCTGATTTGTGGTGAGGGGAAAGAGATAAAAGCTCATTTAGGAACGACATGAACATGCTGCGTAGGTAGCTGTTTATCAGTAAATTTCTCCACTGAGATTAAGAAAAGCAGCAGCTTAAGAAATTCAGTACTTCCTGGTATGGTTACTGTACTGGTAACTCCCCAAAACAATCTGGATTGTGGTGAGGGAAGAGAGAAAAAAGATCATTTAGGACCTGCACTTACGAAGTGGGTAGTCAGCTGTATATCAGGGAGTAAACCTTCTGAGAATAAAAACAGCTGGAGCTTGTTAAGGTAATTACACAGGGGAAAGGATAATGTATGGGAACTCCTCAGAAGAATCTGATTTGTGGTGAGGGGAAAGAGATAAAAGCTCATTTAGGAACGACATGAACATGCTGCGTTGGTAGCTGTTTATCAGTAAATTTCTCCACTGAGATTAAGAAAAGCAGCAGCTTAAGAAATTCAGTACTTCCTGGTATGGTTACTGTACTGGTAACTCCCCAAAAGAATCTGGATTGTGGTGAGGGAACAGAGAAAAAAGCTCATGTAAGACCTGCACTTACGAATTGGGTAGGCAGCTGTATATCAGGGAGTAAACCTTCTGAGAATAAAAACCGCAGGAGCTTGTTAAGGTAATTACACAGGGGAAGGGATAATGTATTGGAACTCCTCAGAAGAATCTGATTTGTGGTGAGGGGAGAGAGATAAAAGCTCATTTAGGTACGACATGAACATGCTGCGTAGGTAGCTGTTTATCAGTAAATATCTCCACTGAGATTAAGAAAAGCAGTAGCTTAATGAATTAAGTACTTCCTGGTATGGTTACTGTACTGGTAACTCCCCAAAAGAATCTGGATTGTGGTGAGGGAACAGAGAAAAAAGCTCATTTAGGACCTGCACTTACGAAGGGGTTAGGGAGCTGTATATCAGGGAGTAAACCTTCTGAGAATAAAAACAGCTGGAACTTGTTAAGGTAATTACACAGGGGAAAGGATAATGTATGGGAACTCCTCAGAAGAATCTGATTTGTGCTGAGGGGAGAGAGATAAAAGCTCATTTAGGAACGACATGAACATGCTGCGTAGGTAGCTCTTTATCAGTAAATATCTCCACTGAGATTAAGAAAAGCAGTAGCTTAATAAATTAAGTACTTCCTAGTATGGTTACTGTACTGGTAACTCCACAAAAGAATCTGGATTGTGGTGAGGGAACAGAGAAAAAAGCTCATTTAGGACCTGCACTTACGAAGGGGGTAGGCAGCTGTATATCAGGGAGTAAACCATCTGAGAATAAAAACAGCTGGAGCTTGTGAAGGTAATTACACAGTGGAAAGAATAATGTACTGCGAACTCCTCAGAAGAATCTGATTTGTGGTGAGTGGAGAGAGATAAAAGCTCATTTAGGAACGACATGAACATGCTGGGTACGTAGCTGTTTATCAGTAAATATCTCCACTGAGATTAAGAAAACCAGTAGCTTAATAAATTACGTATATCCTGGTACTGATACTGTACTGGTAACTCCCCAAAAGAATCTGGATTGTGTTGAGGGAACAGAGAAAAAAGCTCATTTAGGACCTGCACCTACGAAAGGGGTAGGCAGCTGTATATCAGGGAGTAAACCTTCTGAGAATAAAAACAACTGGAGCTTGTTAAGGTAATTACACAGGGGAAAGGATAAGGTACTGGGAACTCCTCAGAAGAATCTGATTTGTGGTGAGGGGAGAGAGATAAAAGCTCATTTAGGAACGTCATGACCATGCTGCGTACGTAGCGGTTTATCAGTAAATATCTCCACTGAGATTAAGAAAAGCATTAGCTTAATAAATTAAGTACTTCCTGGTATGGTTACTGTACTGGTAAATCCCCAAAAGAATCTGGATTGTGGTGAGGGAACAGAGAAAGAAGCTCATTTAGGACCTGCACTTACGAAGGGGGTAGGCAGCTGTATATCAGGGAGTAAACCTTCTGAGAATAAAAACAGCTGGAGCTTGTTAAGGTAATTACACGGGGGAAAGGATAATGTACCGGGAACTCCTCAGAAGAATCTGATTTGTGGTGAGGGGAGAGAGATAAAAGCACATTTAGGAACGACATGAACATGCTGCGTAGGTAGCTGTTTATCAGTAAATATCTCCACTGAGATTAAGAATAGCAGTAGCTTAATAAATTAAGTACTTCCTGGTATGGTTACTGTACTGGTAACTCCCCAAAAGAATATGGATTGTGGTGAGGGAACAGAGAAAAAAGCTCATTTTAGACCTGCACTTACGAAGGGGGTAGGCAGCTGTATATCAGGGAGTAAACCTTCTGAGAATAAAAACAGCTGGAGCTTGTTAAGGTAATTACACAGGGGAAAGGATAATGTACTGGGAACTCCTCAGAAGAATCTGATTTGTGGTGAGGGGAGAGAGATAAAAGCTCATTTAGGAACGACATGAACATGCTGCGTAGGTAGCTGTTTATCAGTAAATATCTCCACTGAGATTAAGAAAAGCAGTAGCTTAATAAATTAAGTACTTCCTGGTATGGTTACTGTACTGGTAACTCCCCAAAAGAATCTGGATTGTGGTGAGGGAACAGAGAAAAAAGCTCATTTGTGACCTGCACTTACGAAGGGGGTAGGCAGCTGTATATCATTGAGTAAACCTTCTGAGAATAAAAACAGCTGGAGCTTGTTAAGGTAATTACACAGGGGAAAGGATAATGTACCGGGAACTCCTCAGAAGAATCTGATTTGTGGTGAGGGGAGAGAGATAAAAGCTCATGCTGCTTAGGTAGCTGTTTATCAGTAAATATCTCCACTGAGATTAAGAAAAGCAGTAGCTTAATGAATTAAGTACTTCCTTGTTTGGTTACTGTACTGGTAACACCCCAAAAGAATCTGGATTGTGGTGAGGGAACAGAGAAAAAAGCTCATTTAGGAACTGCACTTACGAAGGGGGTAGGCAGCTGTATATCAGGGAGTAAACCTTCTGAGAATAAAAACAGCTGGAGCTTGTTAAGGTAATTACACAGGGGAAAGGATAATGTACTGGGAATTCCTCAGAAGAATCTGATTTTTGGTGAGGGGAGAGAGATAAAAACTCATTTAGGAACAACATGAACATGCTGCGTAGGTAGCTGTTTATCAGTAAATATCTCCACTGAGATTAAGAAAAGCAGTAGCTTAATAAATTAAGTACTTCCTGGTATGGTTATTGTACTGGTAACTCCCCAAAAGAATCTGGATTGTGGTGAGGGAACAGAGAAAAAAGCTCATATAGGACCTGCACTTACGAAGCGGGAAGGCAGCTGTATATCAGGGAGTAAACCTTCTGAGAATAAAAACAGCTGGAGTTTGTTAAGGTAATTACACAGGGGAAAGGATAATGTACTGGGAACTCCTCAGAAGAATCTGATTTGTGGTGAGGGGAGAGAGATAAAAGCTCATTGAGGAACGACATGAACATGCGGCGTACGTAGCTGTTTATCAGTAAATATCTCCACTGAGATTAAGAAAAGCAGTAGCTTAATAAATTAAGTACTTCCTGGTATGGTTACTGTACTGGTAACTCCCCAAACGAATCTGGATTGTGGTGAGGGAACAGAGAAAAAAGCTCATTTAGGACCTGCACTTACGAAGAGGGTAGGCAGCTGTATATCAGGGAGTAAACCTTCTGAGAATAAAAACAGCTGGAGCTTGTTAAGGTAATTACACAGGGGAAATGATAATGTACTGGGAACTCCTCAAAAGAATCTGATTTGTGGTGAGGGGAGAGAGATAAAAGCTCATTTAGGAACGAAAGGAACATGCTGCGTAGGTAGCTGTTTATCAGTAAATATCTCCACTGAGATTAAGAAAAGCAGTAGCTTAATAAATTAAGTACTTCCTGGTATGGTTACTGTACTTGTAACTCCCCAAAAGTATCTGGATTGTGGTGAGGGAACAGAGAAAAAAGCTCATTTAGGACTTGCACTCATGAAGGGGGTAGGCAGCTGTATATCAGGGAGTAAATCTTCTGAAAATAAAAACAGCTGGAGCTTGTTAAGGTAATTACACAGGGGAAAGGATAATGTACTGGGAATTCCTCAGAAGAATCTGATTTGTGGTGAGGGGAGAGAGATAAAAGCTAATTTAGGAACGACATGAACATGCTGCGTAGGTAGATGTTTATCAGTAAATATCTCCACTGAGATTAAGAAAAGCTGTAGCTTAATAAATTAAGTACTTCCTGGTATGGTTACTGTACTGGTCACTCCCCAAAAGAATCTGGATTGTGGTGAGGGAACAGAGAAAAAAGCTCATTTAGGACCTGCACCTACGAAAGGGGTAGGCAGCTGTATATCAGGGAGTAAACCTTCTGAGAATAAAAACAACTGGAGCTTGTTAAGGTAATTACACAGGGGAAAGGATAAGGTACTGGGAACTCCTCAGAAGAATCTGATTTGTGGTGAGGGGAGAGAGATAAAAGCTCATTTAGGAACGTCATGACCATGCTGCGTACGTAGCGGTTTATCAGTAAATATCTCCACTGAGATTAAGAAAAGCATTAGCTTAATAAATTAAGTACTTCCTGGTATGGTTACTGTACTGGTAAATCCCCAAAAGAATCTGGATTGTGGTGAGGGAACAGAGAAAGAAGCTCATTTAGGACCTGCACTTACGAAGGGGGTAGGCAGCTGTATATCAGGGAGTAAACCTTCTGAGAATAAAAACAGCTGGAGCTTGTTAAGGTAATTACACGGGGGAAAGGATAATGTACCGGGAACTCCTCAGAAGAATCTGATTTGTGGTGAGGGGAGAGAGATAAAAGCACATTTAGGAACGACATGAACATGCTGCGTAGGTAGCTGTTTATCAGTAAATATCTCCACTGAGATTAAGAATAGCAGTAGCTTAATAAATTAAGTACTTCCTGGTATGGTTACTGTACTGGTAACTCCCCAAAAGAATATGGATTGTGGTGAGGGAACAGAGAAAAAAGCTCATTTTAGACCTGCACTTACGAAGGGGGTAGGCAGCTGTATATCAGGGAGTAAACCTTCTGAGAATAAAAACAGCTGGAGCTTGTTAAGGTAATTACACAGGGGAAAGGATAATGTACTGGGAACTCCTCAGAAGAATCTGATTTGTGGTGAGGGGAGAGAGATAAAAGCTCATTTAGGAACGACATGAACATGCTGCGTAGGTAGCTGTTTATCAGTAAATATCTCCACTGAGATTAAGAAAAGCAGTAGCTTAATAAATTAAGTACTTCCTGGTATGGTTACTGTACTGGTAACTCCCCAAAAGAATCTGGATTGTGGTGAGGGAACAGAGAAAAAAGCTCATTTGTGACCTGCACTTACGAAGGGGGTAGGCAGCTGTATATCATTGAGTAAACCTTCTGAGAATAAAAACAGCTGGAGCTTGTTAAGGTAATTACACAGGGGAAAGGATAATGTACCGGGAACTCCTCAGAAGAATCTGATTTGTGGTGAGGGGAGAGAGATAAAAGCTCATGCTGCTTAGGTAGCTGTTTATCAGTAAATATCTCCACTGAGATTAAGAAAAGCAGTAGCTTAATGAATTAAGTACTTCCTTGTTTGGTTACTGTACTGGTAACACCCCAAAAGAATCTGGATTGTGGTGAGGGAACAGAGAAAAAAGCTCATTTAGGAACTGCACTTACGAAGGGGGTAGGCAGCTGTATATCAGGGAGTAAACCTTCTGAGAATAAAAACAGCTGGAGCTTGTTAAGGTAATTACACAGGGGAAAGGATAATGTACTGGGAATTCCTCAGAAGAATCTGATTTTTGGTGAGGGGAGAGAGATAAAAACTCATTTAGGAACAACATGAACATGCTGCGTAGGTAGCTGTTTATCAGTAAATATCTCCACTGAGATTAAGAAAAGCAGTAGCTTAATAAATTAAGTACTTCCTGGTATGGTTATTGTACTGGTAACTCCCCAAAAGAATCTGGATTGTGGTGAGGGAACAGAGAAAAAAGCTCATATAGGACCTGCACTTACGAAGCGGGAAGGCAGCTGTATATCAGGGAGTAAACCTTCTGAGAATAAAAACAGCTGGAGTTTGTTAAGGTAATTACACAGGGGAAAGGATAATGTACTGGGAACTCCTCAGAAGAATCTGATTTGTGGTGAGGGGAGAGAGATAAAAGCTCATTGAGGAACGAAATGAACATGCGGCGTACGTAGCTGTTTATCAGTAAATATCTCCACTGAGATTAAGAAAAGCAGTAGCTTAATAAATTAAGTACTTCCTGGTATGGTTACTGTACTGGTAACTCCCCAAACGAATCTGGATTGTGGTGAGGGAACAGAGAAAAAAGCTCATTTAGGACCTGCACTTACGAAGAGGGTAGGCAGCTGTATATCAGGGAGTAAACCTTCTGAGAATAAAAACAGCTGGAGCTTGTTAAGGTAATTACACAGGGGAAATGATAATGTACTGGGAACTCCTCAAAAGAATCTGATTTGTGGTGAGGGGAGAGAGATAAAAGCTCATTTAGGAACGAAAGGAACATGCTGCGTAGGTAGCTGTTTATCAGTAAATATCTCCACTGAGATTAAGAAAAGCAGTAGCTTAATAAATTAAGTACTTCCTGGTATGGTTACTGTACTTGTAACTCCCCAAAAGTATCTGGATTGTGGTGAGGGAACAGAGAAAAAAGCTCATTTAGGACTTGCACTCATGAAGGGGGTAGGCAGCTGTATATCAGGGAGTAAATCTTCTGAAAATAAAAACAGCTGGAGCTTGTTAAGGTAATTACACAGGGGAAAGGATAATGAACTGGGAATTCCTCAGAAGAATCTGATTTGTGGTGAGGGGAGAGAGATAAAAGCTAATTTAGGAACGACATGAACATGCTGCGTAGGTAGATGTTTATCAGTAAATATCTCCACTGAGATTAAGAAAAGCTGTAGCTTAATAAATTAAGTACTTCCTGGTATGGTTACTGTACTGGTCACTCCCCAAAAGAATCTGGATTGTGGTGAGGGAACAGAGAAAAAAGCTCATATATGACCTGCACTTACGAAGGGGGAAGGCAGCTGTATATCAGGGAGTAAACCTTATGAGAATAAAAACAGCTGGAGCTTGTTAAGGTAATTACACAGGGGAAAGGATAATGTACTGGTAACTCCTCAGAAGTATCTGATTTGTGGTGAGGGGAGAGAGATAAAAGCTCTTTTAGGAACGAAAGGAACATGCTGCGTAGGTAGCTGTTTATCAGTAAATATCTCCACTGAGATTAAGAAAAGCAGTAGCTTAATAAATTAAGTACTTCCTAGTATGGTTACTGTACTTGTAACTCCCCAAAAGTATCTGGATTGTGGTGAGGGAACAGAGAAAAAAGCTCATTTAGGACCTGCACTTACGAAGGGGGTAGGCAGCTGTATATCAGGGAGTAAACCTTCTGAGAATAAAAACAGCTGGAATTTGTTAAGGTAATTACACAGAGGAAAGGATAATGTACTGGGAACTCCTCAGAAGAATCTGATTTGTGGTGAGGGGAGAGAGATAAAAGCTCATTTAGGAACGACATGAACATGCTGCGTAGGTAGCTGTTTATCAGTACATATCTCCACTGAGATTAAGAAAAGCAGTAGCTTAATAAATTAAGTACTTCCTGGTATGGTTACTGTACTGGTAACTCCCCAAAAGAATCTGGATTGTGGTGAGGGAACAGAGAAAAAAGCTCATTTAGGACCTGCACTTACGAAGGGGGTAGGCAGCTGTATATCAAGGAGTAAACCTTCTGAGAATAAAAACAGCTGGAGCTTGTTAAGGTAATTACACAGGGGAAAGGATAATGTACTGGGACCTCTTCAGAAGAATCTGATTTGTGGTGAGGGGAGAGAGATAAAAGCTCATTTAGGAACGACATGAACATGCTGCGTAGGTAGCTGTTGATCAGTAAATATCTCCACTGAGATTAAGAAAAGCAGTAGCTTAATAAATTAAGTACTTCCTGGTATGGTTACTGTACTGGTAACTCCCCAAAAGAATCTGGATTGTGGTGAGGGAACAGAGAAAAAAGCTCATTTGTGACCTGCACTTACGAAGGGGGTAGGCAGCTGTATATCAGGGAGTAAACCTTCTGCGAATAATAACAGCTGGAGGTTGTTAAGCTAATTACACAGGGGAAAGGATAATGTACCGGGAACTCCTCAGAAGAATCTGATTTGTGGTGAGGGGAGAGAGATAAAAGCTCATGCTGCGTAGGTAGCTGTTTATCAGTAAATATCTCCACTGAGATTAAGAAAAGCAGTAGCTTAATAAATTAAGTACTTCCTGGTATGGTTACTGTACTGGTAACTCCCCAAAAGAATCTGGATTGTGGTGAGGGAACAGAGAAAAAAGCTCATTTAGGACCTGCACTTACGAAGGGGGTAGGCAGCAGTATATCAGGGAGTAAACCTTCTGAGAATAAAAACAGCTGGAGCTTGTTAAGGTAATTACACAGGGGAAAGGATAATGTACTGGGAACTCCTCAGAAGAATCTGATTTGTGGTGAGGGGAGAGAGATAACAGCTCATTTAGGAACGACATGAACATGCTGCGTAGATAGCTGTTTATCAGTAAATATCTCCACTGAGATTAAGAAAAGCAGTAGCTTAATAAATTAAGTACTTCCTGCTATGGTTACTGGACTGGTAACTCCCCAAAAGAATCTGGATTGTGGTGAGGGAACAGGGAAAAAAGCTCATTTAGGACCTGCACTTACGAAGGGGGTAGGCAGCTGTATATCAAGGAGTAAACCTTCTGAGAATAAAAACAGCTGGAGCTTATAAAGGTAATTACACAGGGGAAAGGATAATGTACTGGGAACTCCTAAGAAGAATCTGATTTGTGGTGAGGGGAGAGAGATAAAAGCTCATTTAGGAACGACATGAACATGCTGCGTAGGTGGCTGTTTATCAGTAAATATCTCCACTGAGATTAAGAAAAGCAGTAGCTTAATAAATTAAGTACTTCCTGGTATGGTTACTGTACTGGTAACTCGCCAAAAGAATCTGGATTGTGGTGAGGGAACAGAGAAAAAAGCTCATTTAGGACCTGCACTTACGAAGGGGGTAGGCAACTGTATATCAGGGAGTAAACCTTCTGAGAATAAAAACAGCTGGAGCTTGTTAAGGTAATTACACAGGGGAAAGGATAATGTACTGGGAACTCCTCAGAAGAATCTGAATTGTGGTGAGGGGAGAGAGATAAAAGCTCATTTAGGAACGACATGAACATGCTGCGTAGGTAGCTGTTTATCAGTAAATATCTCCACTGAGATTAAGAAAAGCAGTAGCTTAATAAATTAAGTACTTCCTGGTATGGTTACTGTACTGGTAACTCCCCAAAAGAATCTGGATTGTGGTGAGGGAACAGAGAAAAAAGCTCATTTAGGACCTGCACTTACGAAAGGGGTAGGCAGCTGTATATCAGGGAGTAAACCTTCTGAGAATAAAAACAGCTGGAGCTTTTTAAGGTAATTACACAGGGGAAAGGATAAGGTACTGGGAACTCCTCAGAAGAATCTGATTTGTGGTGAGGGGAGAGAGATAAAAGCTCATTTAGGAACGACATGAACATGCTGCATACGTAGCTGTTTATCAGTAAATATCTCCACTGAGATTAAGAAAAGCAGTAGCTTAATAAATTAAGTACTTCCTGGTATGGTTACTGTACTGGTAACTCCCCAAAAGAATCTGGATTGTGGTGAGGGAACAGAGAATAAAGCTCATTTAGGACCTGCACTTACGAAGGGGGTAGGCAGCTGTATATCAGGGAGTAAACCTTCTGAGAATAAAAAACAGCTGGAGCTTGTTAAGGTAATTACACGGGGGAAAGGATAATGTACCGGGAACTCCTCAGAAGAATCTGATTTGTGGTGAGGGGAGAGAGATAAAAGCGCATTTAGGAACGACATGAACATGCTGCGTAGGTAGCTGTTTATCAGTAAATATCTCCACTGAGATTAAGAAAAGCAGTAGCTTAATAAATTAAGTACTTCCTGGTATTGTTACTGTACTGGTAACTCCCCAAAAGAATATGGATTGTGGTGAGTGAACAGAGAAAAAAGCTCATTTAGGACCTGCACTTACGAAGGGGGTAGGCAGCTGTATATCAGGGAGTACACCTTCTGAGAATAAAACAGCTGGAGCTTGTTAAGGTAATTACACGGGGGAAAGGATAATGTACTGGGAACTCCTCAGAAGAATCTGATTTGTGGTGAGGGGAGAGAGATAAAAGCTCATTTAGGAACGACATGAACATTCTGCATAGGTAGCTTTTTATCAGTAAATATCTCCACAGAGATTAAGAAAAGCAGTAGTTTAATAAATTAAGTACTTCCTGGTATGGTTACTTTACTGTTAACTCCCCAAAATAATCTGGATTGTGGTGAGGGAACAGAGAAAAAAGCTCATTTAGGACCTGCACTTACGAAGGGGGTAGGCAGCTGTATATCAGGGAGTACACCTTCTGGGAATAAAAACAGCTGGAGCTTGTTACGGTAATTACACAGGGGAAAGGATAATGTACTGGGAACTCCTCAGAAGAATCTGATTTGTGGTGAGGGGAGAGAGATAAAAGCTCATTTAGGAACGACATGAACATGCTGGGTACGTAGTTGTTTACCAGTAAATATCTCCACTGAGATAAAGAAAAGCAGTAGCTTAATAAATTAAGTACTTCCTGGGGTGGTATAGTTTACTGTACTGGTAACTCCCCAAAAGAATCGGGATTGTGATGAGGGAACACAGAAAAAAGCACATTTAGGACCTGCACTTACGAAGGGGTTAGGCGTCTATATATCAGAGAGTAAACCTTCTGAGAATAAAAATAGGTGGAGCTTGTTAAGGTAATTACACGGGGGAAAGGATAATGTACTGGGAACTCCTCAGAAGAATCTGATTTGTGGTGAGGGGAGAGAGATAAAAGCTCATTTAGGAACGACATGAACATGCTGCATAGGTAGCTGTTTATCAGTAAATATCTCCACTGAGATTAAGAAAAGCAGTAGCTTAATAAATTAAGTACTTCCTGGTAAGGATACTGTACTGGTAACTCCCCAAAATAATCTGGATTGTGGTGAGGGAACAGAGAATAAAGCTCATTTAGGACCTGCACTTACGAAGGGGGTAGGCAGCTGTATATCAGGGAGTAAACCTTCTGAGAATAAAAACAGCTGGAGCTTGTTAAGGTAATTACACAGTGGAAAGGATAATGTACTGGGAACTCCTCAGAAGGATCTGATTTTTGGTGAGGGGAGAGAGATAAAAGCTCATTTAGGAACGACATGAACATGCTGCGTAGGTAGCTGTTTATCAGTAAATATCTCCACTGAGATTAAGAAAGCAGTAGCTTAATAAATTAAGTGTTTCCTGGTATGGTTACTGTACTGGTATCTCCCCAAAAGAATCTGGATTGTGGTGAGGGAACAGAGAAAAAATCTCATTTAGGACCTGCACTTACGAAGGGGGTAGGCAGCTGTATATCAGGGAGTAAACCTTCTGAGAATAAAAACAGCTGGAGCTTGTTAAGGTAATTACACAGGGAAAAGGATAATGTACTGGGAACTCCTCAGAAGAATCTGATTTGTGGTGAGGGGAAAGAGATAAAAGCTCATATTGGAACGACATGAACATGCTGCGTAGGTAGCTGTTTATCAGTAAATATCTCCACTGAGATTAAGAAAAGCAGTAGCTTAATAAATTAAGTACTTCCTGGTATGGTTACTGTACTGGTAACTCCCCAAAAGAATCTGGATTGTGGTGAGGGAACAGAGAAAAAAGCTCATTTAGGACCTGCACTTACGAAGGGGGTAGGCAGCTGTATATCAGGGAGTAAACCTTCTGAGAATAGAAACAGCTGGAGCTTGTTAAGGTAATTACACAGTCGAAAGCATAATGTTCTGGGAACTCCTCAGAAGAATCTGATTTGTGGTGAGGGGAGAGAGATAAAACTCATTTAGGAACGACATGAACATGCTGCGTAGGTAGCTGTTTATCAGTTAATATCTCCACTGAGATTAAGAAAAGCAGTAGCTTAATAAATTAAGTACTTCCTGGTATGGTTATTGTACTGGTAACTCCCCAAAAGAATCTGTATTGTGGTGAGGGAACAGAGAAAAAAGCTCATTTAGGACCTGCACTTACGAAGGGGGTAGGCAGCTGTATATCAGGGAGTAAACCTTCTGAGAATAAAAACAGCTGGAGCTTGTTAAGGTAATTACATGGGGGAAAGGATAATGTACTGGGAACTCCTCAGAAGAATCTGATTAGGGTGAGGGGAGAGCGATAAAAGCTCATTTAGGAACGACATGAACATGCTGCATAGGTAGCTGTTTATCAGTAAATATCTCCACGGAAATTAAGAAAAGCAGTAGCTTAATAAATTAAGTACTTCATCGTATGGTTACTGTACTGGTAACTCCCCAAAAGAATCTGGATTGTGGTGAGGGAACAGAGAATAAAGCTCATTTAGGACCTGCACTCACGAAGGGGGTAGGCAGCTGTGTATCAGGGAGTAAACCTTCTGAGAATAAAAACAGATGGAGCTTGTTAAGGTAATTACACAGGGGAAAGCATAATGTACTGGGAACTCCTCAGAAGAATCTGATTTGTGATGAGGGGAGAGAGATAAAAGCTCATTTAGGAACGACTTGAACAAGCTGCGTAGGTAGCTGTTTATCAGTAAATATCTCCACTGAGATTAAGAAAAGCAGTAGCTTAATAAATTAAGTACTTCCTGGTATGGTTACTGTACTGGCAACTCCCCAAAAGAATCTGGATTGTGGTGAGGGAACAGAGAAAAAAGCTCATTTAGGACCTGCACTTACGAAGGGGGTAGGCAGCTGTATATCAGGGAGTAAACCTTCTGAGAATAAAAACAGCTGGAGCTTGTTATGGTAATTACACAGGGGAAATGATAATGTACTGGGAACTCCTCAGAAGAATCTGATTTGTGGTGAGGGGATAGAGACAAAAGCTCATTTAGGAACGACATGAACATGCTGTCTCCACTGAGATTAAGAAAAGCAGTAGCTTAATAAATTAAGTACTTCCTGGTATGGTTACTGTACTGGTAACTCCCCAAAAGAATCTGGATTGTGGTGAGGGAACAGAGAAAAAAGCTCATTTAGGACCTGCACTTACGAAGGGGGTAGGCAGCAGTATATCAGGGAGTAACCTTCTGAGAATAAAAACAGCTGGAGCTTGTTAAGGTAATTACACAGGGGAAAGGATAATGTACTGGGAACTCCTCAGAAGAATCTGATTTGTGGTGAGGGGAGAGAGATAACAGCTCATTTAGGAACGACATGAACATGCTGCGTAGATAGCTGTTTATCAGTAAATATCTCCACTGAGATTAAGAAGAGCAGTAGCTTAATAAATTAAGTACTTCCTGCTATGGTTACTGGACTGGTAACTCCCCAAAAGAATCTGGATTGTGGTGAGGGAACAGGGAAAAAAGCTCATTTAGGACCTGCACTTACGAAGGGGGTAGGCAGCTGTATATCAAGGAGTAAACCTTCTGAGAATAAAAACAGCTGGAGCTTATAAAGGTAATTACACAGGGGAAAGGATAATGTACTGGGAACTCCTCAGAAGAATCTGATTTGTGGTGAGGGGAGAGAGATAAAAGCTCATTTAGGAACGACATGAACATGCTGCGTAGGTGGCTGTTTATCAGTAAATATCTCCACTGAGATTAAGAAAAGCAGTAGCTTAATAAATTAAGGACTTCCTGGTATGGTTACTGTACTGGTAACTCGCCAAAAAAATCTGGATTGTGGTGAGGGAACAGAGAAAAAAGCTCATTTAGGACCTGCACTTACGAAGGGGGTAGGCAACTGTATATCAGGGAGTAAACCTTCTGAGAATAAAAACAGCTGGAGCTTGTTAAGGTAATTACACAGGGGAAAGGATAATGTACTGGGCACTCCTCAGAAGAATCTGATTTGTGGTGAGGGGAGAGAGATAAAAGCTCATTTAGGAACGACATGAACATGCTGCGTAGGTAGCTGTTTATCAGTAAATATATCCACTGAGATTAAGAAAAGCAGTAGCTTAATAAATTAAGTACTTCCTGGTATGGTTACTGTACTGGTAACTCCCCAAAAGAATCTGGATTGTGGTGAGGGAACAGAGAAAAAAGCTCATTTAGGACCTGCACTTACGAAGGGATTAGGCATCTATATATCAGAAAGTAAACCTTCTGAGAATAAAAAACAGCTGGAGCTTGTTAAGGTAATTACACAGGGGAAGG
This sequence comes from Perognathus longimembris pacificus, assembly GCF_023159225.1. Lineage (NCBI taxonomy): Eukaryota > Metazoa > Chordata > Mammalia > Rodentia > Heteromyidae > Perognathus > Perognathus longimembris. The sequence goes on from NW_025956631.1 coordinate 30,265, forward strand.
ATAATGTACTGGGAACTCCTCAGAAGAATCTGATTTGTGGTAGGGGAGAGAGATAAAAGCTCATTTAGGAACGACATGAACATGCTGGGTACGTAGCTGTTTATCAGTAAATATCTCCACTGAGATTAAGAAAAGCAGTAGCTTAATAAATTAAGTACTTCCTGCTATGGATCCTGTACTGGTAACTCCCCAAAAGAATCTGGATTGTGGTGAGGGAAGAGAGAAAAAAAGCTCATTTAGGACGTGCACTTACGAAGGGGGTAGGCAGCTGTATATCAGGGAATAAACTTTCTGAGACTAAAAACAGCTGGAACTTGTTAAGGTAATTACATAGGGGAAAGGATAATGTACTGCGAACTCCTCAGAAGAATCTGATTTGTGGTGAGGGGAGAGAGATAAAAGCTCATTTAGGAACGACATGAACATGCTGCATAGGTAGCTGTTTATCAGTAAATATCTCCACTGAGATTAAGAAAAGCAGTAGCTTAAAAAATTAAGTACTTCCTGTATGGTTAATGTACTGGTAACTCCCCAAAAGAATCTGGATTGTGGTGAGGGAACAGAGAATAAAGCTCATTTAGGACCTGCACTTACGAAGGGGGTAGGCAGCTGTATATCAGGGAGTAAACCTTCTGAGAATAGAAACAGCTGGAGCTTGTTAAGGTAATTACGCAGGGGAAAGGATAATGTACTGGGAACTCCTCAGAAGAATCTGATTTGTGGTGAGGGGAGAGAGATAAAAGCTCATTTAGGAACGACATGAACATGCTGCGTAGGTAGATGTTTATCAGTAAATATCTCCACTGAGATTAAGAAAAGCAGTAGCTTAATAAATTAAGTACTTCCTGGTATGGTTACTGTACTGGTAACTCCCCAAAAGAATCTGGATTGTGGTGAGGGAACAGAGAAAAAAGCTCATTTAGGACCTGCACTTACGAAGGGGTTAGGCAGCTGTATATCAGGGAGTAAACCCTCTGAGAATAAAAACAGCTGCAGCTTGTTAAGGTAATTACACAGGGGATAGATAATGTACTGGGAACTCCTCAGAAGAATCTGATTTGTGGTGAGGGGAGAGAGATGAAAGCTCATTTAGGAACGACATGAACATGCTGCGTAGGAAGCTGTTTATCAGTAAATATCTCCACTGAGTTAAGAAAATCAGTAGCTTAATATATTAAGTACTTCCTGGTATGGTTACTGTACTGGTAACTCCCCAAAAGAATCTGGATTGTGGTGAGGGAACAGAGAATAAAGCTCATTTATGACCTGCACTTACGAAGGGGGTAGGCAGCTGTATATCAGGTAGTAAACCTTCTGAGAATAAAAACAGCTGGAGGTTGTTAAGGAAATTACACAGGGGGAAAGGATAATGTACTGGGAACTCCTCAGAAGAATCTGATTTGTGGTGAGGGGAGAGAGATAAAAGCTCATTTAGGAACGACATGAACATGCTGCGTAGGTAGCTGTTTATCAGTAAATATCTCCACTGAGATTAAGAAAAGCAGTAGCTTAATAAATTAAGTACTTCCTGGTATGGTTACTGTACTGGTCACTCCCCAAAAGAATCTGCATTGTGGTGAGGGAACAGAGAAAAAGGCTCATTTAGGACCTGCACTTACGAAGGGGGTAGGCAGCTGTATATCAGGGAGTAAACCTTCTGAGAATAAAAACACCTGGAGCTTGTTAAGGTAATTACACATGGGAAAGGACAATGTACTGGGAACTCCTCAGAAGAATCTGATTCGTGGTGAGGGGAGAGAGATAAAAGCTCATTTAGGAACGACATGGACATGTTGCGTAGGTAGCTGTTTATGAGTAAATATCTCCACTGAGATTAAGAAAAGCAGTAGCTTAATAAATTAAGTACTTCCTGGTATGGTTACTGTACTGGTAACTCCAAAAGAACCTGGATTGTGGTGAGTGAACAGAGAAAAAAGCTCATTTAGGACCTGCACTTACGAAGGGGGTAGGCAGCTGTATATCAGGGAGTAAACTTTCTGAGAATAAAAACAGCTGGAGCTTGTTAAGGTAATTACACAGGGGAAAGGATAATGAACTGGGAACTCCTCAGAAGAATCTGATTTGTGGTGAGGGGAGAGAGATAAAAGCTCATTTAGGAACGACATGAACATGCTGCATCCGTAGCTGTTTATCATTAAATATCTCCACTGAGATTAAGAGAAGCAGTAGCTTAATAAATTAAGTTCTTCCTGGTATGGATACTGTACTGGTAACTCCCCAAAAGACTCTGGATTGTGGTGAGGGAACAGAGAATAAAGCTCATTTAGGACCTGCACTTACGAAGGGGGTAGGCAGCTGTATATCAGGGAGTAAACCTTCTGAGAATAAAAACAGCTGGAGCTTGTTAAGGTAATTACACAGGGCAAAGGATAATGTACTGGGAACTCCTCAGAAGAATCTGATTTGGGGTGAGGGGAGAGAGATAAAAGCTCATTAGGAACGACATGAACATGCTGCGTAGGTAGCTGTTTATCAGTAAATATCTCCACTGAGATTAAGAAAAGCAGTAGCTTAATAAATTAAGTACTTCCTGGTATGGTTACTGTACTGGTAACTCCCCAAAAGAATCTGGATTGTGTTGAGGGAACAGAGAAAAAAGCTCATTTAGGACCTGCACTTACGAAGGGGGTAGGCAGCTGTATATTGGGGAGTAAACCTTCTGGAAATAAAAACAGCTGGAGCTTGTTAAGGTAATTACACAGGGGAAAGGATAATGTACTGGGAACTCCTCAGAAGAATGTGATTTGTGTGAGGGGAGATAGATAAAAGCTCATTTAGGAACGACATGAAAATGCTGCATAGGTAGCTGTTTATCAGTAAATATCTCCACTGAGATTAAGAAAAGCAGTAGCTTAATAAATTAAGTACTTCCTGGTATGTTTACTGTACTGGAAACTCCCCAAAA
>NW_025956632.1:0-49731 GCF_023159225.1 Perognathus longimembris pacificus
TTTATTTTGATTTCTTTTTGATTTATTTGTCAATTTTTAAAAAAAATACGCATCGTGCTGTGCTGTTTGTGTTTGCTTGAGTGCATTCGCGCGCTCTCGCTTTCTCCACTTTACAATTTTTTTGTTATTATTTATCTATTCCTGAGTGTTTATCTTATTTTTTATTTGTTTATTTAAATGAAGTCGACCAGTTGCCTGCCCTTCCTTCCATTATCCGTCACCGAGACAAACTGAACAAAGTTCTGAGGTCGACCTTGTAAAGATAAGGATTCAGGTCTGTCTGCTGTTTACCTTTGCTCCTGCGGGCACTGCCCTTCTCTCCACATTTATGTGTTTGCTTGTTTGTCTATCTAATCTTTTGGGTTTTTATTTCTAATGAGGTCGACCAGTTGTCTATTTATTATTTTTTTTTACTACGCCATCAAGCTGCGCTGCTTGTGTTTGCTCCTGTGTGCTCGCGCACTCTCGCCTTTTCCACTTATTTTTATTTTTGATTTATTTTGTCAATTTAAAAAAAATACGCATCGTGCTGTGCTGTTTGTGTTTGCTTGAGTGCATTCGCGCGCTCTCGCTTTCTCCACTTTACAATTTTTTTGTTATTATTTATCTATTCCTGAGAGTTTATCTTTTTTATTTGTTTATTTAAATGAAGTCGACCAGTTGCCTGCCCTTCCTTCCATTATCCGTCACCGAGACAAACTGAACAAATTCTGAGGTCGACCTTGTAAAGATAAGGATTCAGGTCTGTCTGCTGTTTACCTTTGCTCCTGCGCGCACTGCCCTTCTCTCCACATTTATGTGTTTGTTTCTTTGTCTATCTAATCTTTTGGGTTTTTATTTCTAATGAGGTCGACCAGTTGTCTATTTATTATTTTTTTTACTACGCATCAAGCTGCGCTGCTTGTCTTTGCTCCTGTGTGCTCGCGCACTCTCGCCTTTTCCACTTATTTTTATTTTTGATTTATTTTGTCAATTTTAAAAAAAAATACGCATCGTGCTGTGCTGTTTGTGTTTGCTTGAGTGCATTCGCGCGCTCTCGCTTTCTCCACTTTACAATTTTTTGGTTATTATTTATCTATTCCTGAGAGTTTATCTTATTTTTTTATTTGTTTATTTAAATGAAGTCGACCAGTTGCCTGCCCTTCCTTCCATTATCCGTCACCGAGACAAACTGAACAAAGTTGTGAGGTCGAACTTGGAAAGATAAGGATTCAGGTCTGTCTGCTGTTTACCTTTGCTCCTGCGCGCACTGCCCTTCTCTCCACATTTATGTGTTTGTTTGTTTGTCTATCTAATCTTTTGGGTTTTTATTTCTAATGAGGTCGACCAGTTGTCTATTTATTATTTTTTTTACTACGCATCAAGATGCGCTGCTTGTGTTTGCTCCTGTGTGCTCGCGCACTCTCGCCTTTTCCACTTATTTTTATTTTTGATTCATTTTTGATATATTTTGTCAATTATAAAAAAAAATACGCATCGTGCTGTGCTGTTTGTGTTTGCTTGAGTGCATTCGCGCGCTCCCTCGCTTTCTCCACTTTCCAATTTTTTTTGTTATTATTTATCTATTCCTGAGAGTTTATCTTATTTTTTATTTGTTTATTTAAATGAAGTCGACCAGTTGCCTACCCTTCCTTCCATTATCCGTCACCGAGACAAACTGAACAAAGTTGTGAGGTCGACCTTGTAAAGATAAGGATTCAGGTCTGTCTGCTGTTTACCTTTGCTCCTGCGCGCACTGCCCTTCTCTCCACATTTATGTGTTGTTGTTTGTCTATCTAATCTTTTGGGTTTTTATTTCTAATGAGGACGACCAGTTGTCTATTTATTATTTTTTTTACTACGCATCAAGCTGTGCTGCTTGTCTTTGCTCCTGTGTGCTCGCGCACACTCGCCTTTTCCACTTATTTTTATTTTTGATTTATTTTCTCAATTTAAAAAAAAATACGCATCGTGCTGTGCTGTTTGTGTTTGCTTGAGTGCATTCGCCGCCTCTCGCTTTCTCCACTTTACAATGTTTTTGTTATTATTTATCTATTCCTGAGAGTTTATCTTAGTTTTTATTTGTTTATTTAAATGAAGTCGACCAGTTGCCTACCCTTCCTTCCATTATCCGTCACCGAGACAAACTGAACAAAGTTCTGAGGTCGACCTTGTAAACATAAGGATTCAGGTCTGTCTGCTGTTTACCTTTGCTCCTGCGCGCACTGCCCTTCTCTCCAAATTTATGTGTTTGTTTGTTTGTCTATCTAATCTTTTGGGTTTATATTTCTAATGAGGTCGACCAGTTGTCTATTTATTATTTTTTTTTACTACGCATCAAGCTGCGCTGCTTGTCTTTGCTCCTGTGTGCTCGTGCACTCTCGCCTTTCCACTTATTTTTATTTTTGATTTCTTTTTGATTTATTTTGTCAATTTTTAAAAAAAATACGCATCGTGCTGTGCTGTTTGTGTTTGCTTGAGTGCATTCGCGCGCTCTCGCTTTCTCCACTTTACAATTTTTTTTGTTATTATTTATCTATTCTGAGTGTTTATCTTATTTTTTATTTGTTTATTTAAATGAAGTCGACCAGTTGCCTGCCCTTCCTTCCATTATCCGTCACCGAGACAAACTGAACAAAGTTCTGAGGTCGACCTTGTAAAGATAAGGATTCAGGTCTGTCTGCTGTTTACCTTTGCTCCTGCGGGCACTGCCCTTCTCTCCACATTTATGTGTTTGCTTGTTTGTCTATCTAATCTTTTGGGTTTTTATTTCTAATGAGGTCGACCAGTTGTCTATTTATTATTTTTTTTACTACGCATCAAGCTGCGCTGCTTGTGTTTGCTCCTGTGTGCTCGCGCACTCTCGCCTTTTCCACTTATTTTTATTTTTGATTTATTTTGTCAATTTAAAAAAAATACGCATCGTGCTGTGCTGTTTGTGTTTGCTTGAGTGCATTCGCGCGCTCTCGCTTTCTCCACTTTACAATTTTTTTGTTATTATTTATCTATTCCTGAGAGTTTATCTTTTTTATTTGTTTATTTAAATGAAGTCGACCAGTTGCCTGCCCTTCCTTCCATTATCCGTCACCGAGACAAACTGAACAAATTCTGAGGTCGACCTTGTAAAGATAAGGATTCAGGTCTGTCTGCTGTTTACCTTTGCTCCTGCGCGCACTGCCCTTCTCTCCACATTTATGTGTTTGTTTCTTTGTCTATCTAATCTTTTGGGTTTTATTTCTAATGAGGTCGACCAGTTGTCTATTTATTATTTTTTTTACTACGCATCAAGCTGCGCTGCTGTCTTTGCTCCTGTGTGCTCGCGCACTCTCGCCTTTTCCACTTATTTTTATTTTTGATTTATTTTGTCAATTTTAAAAAAAAATACGCATCGTGCTGTGCTGTTTGTGTTTTGCTTGAGTGCATTCGCGCGCTCTCGCTTTCTCCACTTTACAATTTTTTGGTTATTATTTATCTATTCCTGAGAGTTTATCTTATTTTTTATTTGTTTATTTAAATGAAGTCGACCAGTTGCCTACCCTTCCTTCCATTATCCGTCACCGAGACAAACTGAACAAAGTTGTGAGGTCGACCTTGTAAAGATAAGGATTCAGGTCTGTCTGCTGTTTACCTTTGCTCCTGCGCGCACTGCCCTTCTCTCCACATTTATGTGTTTGTTTGTTTGTCTATCTAATCTTTTGGGTTTTTATTTCTAATGAGGTCGACCAGTTGTCTATTTATTATTTTTTTACTACGCATCAAGCTGCGCTGCTTGTCTTTGCTCCTGTGTGCTCGTGCACTCTCGCCTTTTCCACTTATTTTTATTTTTGATTTCTTTTTGATTTATTTTGTCAATGTTAAAAAAAATACGCATCGTGCTGTGCTGTTTGTGTTTGCTTGAGTGCATTCGCGCGCTCTCCGTTTTCCTCCACTTTACATTTTTTTGTTATTATTTATCTATTCCTGAGAGTTTATCTTATTTTTTATTTGTTTATTTAAATGAAGTCGACCAGTTGCCTGCCCTTTCTTCCATTATCCGTCACCGAGAGAAACTGAACAAAGTTCTTAGGTCGACCTTGTAAAGATAAGGATACAGGTCTGTCTGCTGTTTACCTTTGCTCCTGCGCGCACGGCCCTTCTCTCCATATTTATGTGTTTGTTTGTTTGTCTATCTAATCTTTTGGGTTTTTATTTCTAATGAGGTCGACCAGTTGTCTATTTATTATTTTTTTTACTACGCATCAAGCTGCGCTGCTTGTCTTTGCTCCTGTGTGCTCGATCACTCTCGCCTTTCCCACTTATTTTTATTTTTGATTTATTTTGTCAATTTTAAAAAAAAATACGCATGGTGCTGTGCTGTTTGTGTTTGCTTGAGTGCATTCGCGCGCTCTCGCTTTCTCCACTTTACAATTTTTTTGTTATTATTTATCTATTCCTGAGAGTTTATCTTATTTTTTATTTGTTTATTTAAATGAAGTCGACCAGTTGCCTGCCCTTCCTTCCATTATCCGTCACCGAGACAAACTGAACAAAGTTCTGAGGTCGACCTTGTAAAGATAAGGATTCAGGTCTGTCTGCTGTTACCTTTGCTCCTGCGCGCCACTGCCCTTCTCTCCACATTTATGTGTTTGTTTGTTTGTCTATCTAATCTTTTGGGTATTTATTTCTAATGAGGTCGACCAGTTGTCTATTTATTATTTTTTTTACTACGCATCAAGCTGCGCTGCTTGCGTTTGCTCCTGTGTGCTCGCGCACTCTCGCCTTTTCCACTTATTTTTATTTTTGATTTATTTTTGATTTATTTTGTCAATTTTAAAAAAAAATACGCATCGTGCTGTGCTGTTTGTGTTTGCTGGAGTGCATTCGCGCGCTCTCGCTTTCTCCACTTTACAATTTTTTTGTTATTATTTATCTATTCCTGAGAGTTTATCTTATTTTTTATTTGTTTATTTAAATGAAGTCGAACAGTTGCCTACCCTTCCTTCCATTATCCGTCACCGAGACAAACTGAACAAAGTTCTGAGGTCGACCTTGTAAAGATAAGGATTCAGGTCTGTCTGCTGTTTACCTTTGCTCCTGCGCGCACTGCCCTTCTCTCCACATTTATGTGTTTGTTTGTTTGTCTATCTAATCTTTTGGGTTTTTATTTCTAATGAGGTCGACCAGTTGTCTATTTATTATTTTTTTTACTACCCATCAAGCTGCGCTGCTTGTCCTTTGCTCCTGTGTGCTCGTGCACTCTCGCCTTTTCCACTCATTTTTATTTTTGTTTTCTTTTTGATTTATTTTGTAAATTTTTAAAAAAATACGCATCGTGCTGTGCTGTTTGTGTTTGCTTGAGATGCATTCGCGCGCTCTCGCTTTCTAAACTTTACATTTTTTTTGTTATTATTTATCTATTCCTGAGAGTTTTACTTAATTTTTATTTGTTTATTTAAATGAAGTCAACCAGTTGCCTGCCCTTCCTTCCATTATCCGTCACCGAGACAAACTGAACAAAGTTCTGAGGTCGACCTTGTAAAGATAAGGATTCAGGTCTGTCTGCTGTTTACCTTTGCTCCTGCGCGCACTGCCCTTCTCTCCACATTTATGTGTTTGTTTGTTTGTCTATCTAATCTTTTGGGTTTTTATTTCTAATGAGGTCGACCAGTTGTCTATTTATTATTTTTTTTTACTACGCATCAAGCTGCGCTGCTTGTCTTTGCTCCTGTGTGCAGCGGCACTCTCGCCTTTTCCACTTATTTTTATTTTTGATTTATTTTGTCAATTTAAAAAAAATACGCATCGTGCTGTGCTGTTTGTGTTTGCTTGAGTGCATTCACGCGCTCTCGCTTTCTCCACTTTACAATTTTTTTGTTATTATTTATCTATTCCTGAGAGTTTTATTTAATTTTTATTTGTTTATTTAAATGAAGTCAACCAGTTGCCTGCCCTTCCTTCCATTATCCGTCACCGAGACAAACTGAACAAAGTTCTGAGGTCGACCTTGTAAAGATAAGGATTCAGGTCTGTCTGATGTTTACCTTTGCTCCTGCGCGCACTGCCCTTCTCTCCACATTTATGTGTTGTTGTTTGTTTGTCTATCTAATCTTTTGGGTTTTTATTTCTAATGAGGTCGACCAGTTGTCTATTTATTATTTTTTTACTACGCATCAAGCTGCACTGCTTGTCTTTGCTCCTGTGTGCTCGCGCACTCTCGCCTTTTCCACTTATTTTTATTTTTGATTTATTTTTTATTTATTTTGTCAATTTAAAAAAAAATACGCATCGTGCTGTGCTGTTTGTGTTTCCTTGAGTGCATTCGCGCGCCTCGCTTTCTCCACTTTACAATGTTTTTGTTATTATTTATCTATTCCTGAGAGTTTATCTTATTTTTTATTTGTTTATTTAAATGAAGTCGACCAGTTGCCTACCCTTCCTTCCATTATCCGTCACCGAGACAAACTGAACAAAGTTCTGATTTCGGCCTTGTAAAGATAAGGATTCAGGTCTGTCTGCTGTTTACCTTTGCTCCTGCGCGCAATGCCCTTCTCTCCACATTTATGTGTTTGTTTGTTTGTCTATCTAATCTTTTGGGTTTTTATTTCTAATGAGGTCGACCAGTTGTCTATTTATTATTTTTTTTTACTACGCAACAAGCTGCGCTGCTTGTCTTTGCTCCTGTGTGCTCGTGCACTCTCGCCTTTTCCACTTATTTTATTTTTGAATTCTTTTTGATTTATTTTGTCAATTTTTAAAAAAATACGCATCGTGCTGTGCTGTTTGTGTTTGCTTGAGTGCATTCGCGCGCTCTCGCTTTCTCCACTTTACAATTTTTTTGTTATTATTTATCTATTCCTGAGAGTTTAACTTATTTTTTATTTGTTTATTTAAATGAAGTCGACCAGTTGCCTGCCCTTCCTTCCATTATCCGTCACCGAGAGAAACTGAACAAAGTTCTGAGGTCGACCTTGTAAAGATAAGGATTCAGGTCTGTCTGCTGTTTACCTTTGCTCCTGCGCGCACTGCCCTTCTCCCACATTTATGTGTTTGTTTGTTTGTCTATCTAATCTTTTGGGTTTTTATTTCTAATGAGGTCGACCAGTTGTCTATTTATTATTTTTTTTACTACGCATCAAGCTGCGCTGCTTGTCTTTGCTCCTGTTTGCTCGCGCCCTCTCGCCTTTTCCACTTATTTTTATTTTGGATTTATTTTTGATTTATTTTGTCAATTTAAAAAAAATACGCAATGTACTGTGCTGTTTGTGTTTGCTTGAGTGCATTCGCGCGCTCTCGCTTTCTCCACTTTACAATTTTTTTGTTATTATTTCTCTATTCCTGAGAGTTTATCTTATTTTTTATTTGTTTATTTAAATGAAGTCGACCAGTTGCCTGCCCTTCCTTCCATTATCCGTCACCGAGACAAACTGAACAAAGTTCTGAGGTCGACCTTGTAAAGATAAGGATTCATGTCTGTCTGCTGTATACATTTGCTCCTGCGCGCACTGCCCTTCTCTCCACAATTATGTGTTTGTTTGTTTGTCTATCGAATCTTTTGGGTTTTTATTTCTAATGAGGTCGACCAGTTGTCTATTTATTATTTTTTTTACTACACATCAAGCTGCGCTGCTTGTCTTTGCTCCTGTGTGCTCGCGCACTCTCGCCTTTTCCACTTATTTTTATTTTTGATTTATTTTTTATTTATTTTGTCAATTAAAAAAAATACGCATCGTGCTGTGCTGTTTGTGTTTGCTTGAGTGCATTCGCGCGCTCTCGCTTTCTCCACTTTACAAATTTTGTTATTATTTATCTATTCCTGAGAGTTTATCTTAATTTTTATTTGTTTATTTAAATGAAGTCGACCAGTTGCCTGCCCTTCCTTCCATTATCCGTCACCGAGACAAACTGAACAAAGTTCTGAGGTCGACCTTTTAAAGATAAGGATTCAGGTCTGTCTGCTGTTTACCTTTGCTCCTGCACGCACTGCCCTTCTCTCCACATTTATGTGTTTGTTTGTTTGTCTATCTAATCTTTTGGGTTTTTATTTCTAATGACTTCGACCAGTTATCTATTTATTATTTTTTTTACTACGCATCAAGCTGCGCTGCTTGTCTTTGCTCCTGTGTGCTCGCGCACTCTCGCCTTTTCCACTTATTTTTATTTTTGATTTATTTTTGATTTATTTTGTCAATTTAAAAAAAAATACGCATCGTGCTGTGCTCTTTGTGTTTGCTTGAGTGCATTCGCGCGCTCTCGCTTTCTCCACTTTACAATATTTTTGTTATTATTTATCTATTCCTGAGAGTTTATCTTATTTTTTATTTGTTTATTTAAATGAAGTCGACCAGTTGCCTGCCCTTCCTTCCATTATCCGTCACCAAGACAAACTGAACAAAGTTCTGAGGTCGACCTTGTAAAGATAAGGATTCAGGTCTGTCTGCTGTTTACCTTTGCTCCTGCGCGCACTGCCCTTCTCTCCACATTTATGTGTTTGTTTGTTTGTCTATCTAATCTTTTGGGTTTTTATTTCTAATGAGGTCGACCAGTTGTCTATTTACTATTTTTTTTACTACGCATCAAGCTGCGCTGCTTGTCTTTGCTCCTGTGTGCTCGCGCACTCTCGCCTTTTCCACTTATTTTTATTTTTGATTTATTTTGTCAATTTTAAAAAAAATACGCATCGTGCTGTGCTGTTTGTGTTTGCTTGAGTGCATTCGCGCGCTCTCGCTTTCTCCACTTTACAATTTTTTTGTTATTATTTATCTATTCCTGAGAGTTTATCTTATTTTTTATTTGTTTATTTAAATGAAGTCGACCAGTTGCCTGCCCTTCCTTCCATTATCCGTCACCGAGACAAACTGAACAAAGTTCTGAGGTCGACCTTGTAAAGATAAGGATTCAGGTCTGTCTGCTGTTTACCGTTGCTCCTGCGCGCACTGCCCTTCTCTCCACATTTATGTGCTTGTTTGTTTGTCTATCTAATCTTTTGGGTTTTTATTTCTAATGAGGTCGACCAGTTGTCTATTTATTATTTTTTTTACTACGCATCAAGCTGCGCTGCTTGTCTTTGCTCCTGTGTGCTCGCGCACTCTCGTCTTTTCCACTTATTTTTATTTTTGATTTATTTTTGATTTATTTTGTCAATTTAAAAAAAATACGCATCGTGCTGTGCTGTTTGTGTTTGCTTGAGTGCATTCGCGCGCTCTCGCTTTCTCCACTTTACAAATTTTTTTATTATTTATCTATTCCTGAGAGTTTATCTTATTTTTATTTGTTTATTTAAATGAAGTCGACCAGTTGCCTGCCCTTCCTTCCATTGTCCGTCACCGAGACAAACTGAACAAAGTTCTGAGGTCGACCTTGTAAAGATAAGGATTCAGGTCTGTCTGCTGTTTACCTTTGCTCCTGCGCGCACTGCCCTTCTCTCCACATTTATGTGTTTGTTTGTTTGTCTATCTAATCTTTTGGGTTTTTATTTCTAATGAGGTCGACCAGTTGTCTATTTATTGTTTTTTTTACTACGCATCAAGCTGCGCTGCTTGTCTATGCTCCTGTGTGCTCGCGCACTCTCGTCTTTTCCACTTATTTTTATTTTTGATTTATTTTTGATTTATTTTGTCAATTTAAAAAAAAATACGCATCGTGCTGTGCTGTTTGTGTGTGCTTGAGTGCATTCGCGCGCTCTCGCTTTCTCCACTTTACAATTTTTTTGTTTTTATTTATCTATTCCTGAGAGTTTATCTTATTTTTTGTTTATTTAAATTTAGTCGACCAGTTGCCTGCCCTTCCTTCCATTATCCGTCACCGAGACAAACTGAAAAAAGTTCTGAGGTCGACCTTGTAAAGATAAGGATTCAGGTCTGTCTGCTGTTTACCGTTGCTCCTGCGCGCACTGCCCTTCTCTCCACATTTATGTGCTTGTTTGTTTGTCTATCTAATCTTTTGGGTTTTTATTTCTAATGAGGTCGACCAGTTGTCTATTTATTATTTTTTTTACTACGCATCAAGCTGCGCTGCTTGTCTTTGCTCCTGTGTGCTCGCGCACTCTCGTCTTTTCCACTTATTTTTATTTTTGATTTATTTTTGATTTATTTTGTCAATTTAAAAAAATACGCATCGTGCTGTGCTGTTTGTGTTTGCTTGAGTGCATTCGCGCGCTCTCGCTTTCTCCACTTTACAAATTTTTTTATTATTTATCTATTCCTGAGAGTTTATCTTATTTTTATTTGTTTATTTAAATGAAGTCGACCAGTTGCCTGCCCTTCCTTCCATTGTCCGTCACCGAGACAAACTGAACAAAGTTCTGAGGTCGACCTTGTAAAGATAAGGATTCAGGTCTGTCTGCTGTTTACCTTTGCTCCTGCGCGCACTGCCCTTCTCTCCACATTTATGTGTTTGTTTGTTTGTCTATCTAATCTTTTGGGTTTTTATTTCTAATGAGGTCGACCAGTTGTCTATTTATTGTTTTTTTTACTACGCATCAAGCTGCGCTGCTTGTCTATGCTCCTGTGTGCTCGCGCACTCTCGTCTTTTCCACTTATTTTTATTTTTGATTTATTTTTGATTTATTTTGTCAATTTAAAAAAAAATACGCATCGTGCTGTGCTGTTTGTGTGTGCTTGAGTGCATTCGCGCGCTCTCGCTTTCTCCACTTTACAATTTTTTTGTTTTTATTTATCTATTCCTGAGAGTTTATCTTATTTTTTGTTTATTTAAATTTAGTCGACCAGTTGCCTGCCCTTCCTTCCATTATCCGTCACCGAGACAAACTGAAAAAAGTTCTGAGGTCGACCTTGTAAAGATAAGGATTCAGGTCTGTCTGCTGTTTACCTTTGCTCCTGCGCGCTCTGCCCTTCTCTCCACATTTATGTGTTTGTTTGTTTGTCTATCTAATCTTTTGGGTTTTTATTTCTAATGAGGTCGACCAGTTGTCTATTTATTATTTTTTTTACTACGCATCAAGCTGCGCTGCTTGTCTTTGCTCCTGTGTGCTCGCGCACTCTCGCCTTTTCCACTTATTTTTATTTTTGATTTATTTTTGATTTATTTTGTCAATTTAAAAAAAAATACGCATCGTGCTGTGCTGTTTGTGTTTGCTTGAGTGCATTCGCGCGCTCTCGCTTTCTCCACTTTACAATTTTTTTGTTATTATTTATCTATTCCTGAGAGTTTATCTTATTTTTTATTTGTTTATTTAAATGAAGTCGACCAGTTGACTGCCCTTCCTTCCATTATCCGTCACCGAGACAAACTGAACAAAGATCTGAGGTCGACCTTGTAAAGATAAGGATTCAGGTCTGTCTGCTGTTTACCTTTGCTCCTGCGCGCACTGCCCTTCTCTCCACATTTATGTGTTTGTTTGTTTGTCTATCTAATCTTTTGGGTTTTTATTTCTAATGAGGTCGACAAGTTATCTATTTATTATTTTTTTTTACTACGCATCAAGCTGCGCTGCTTGTCTTTGCTCCTTTGTGCTCGCGCACTCTCGCCTTTTCCACTTATTTTTATTTTTGATTTATTTTGTCAATTTAAAAAAAATACGCATCGTGCTGTGCTGTTTGTGTTTGCTTGAGTGCATTCGCGTGCTCTCGCTTTCTCCACTTTACAATTTTTTGTTATTATTTATCTATTCCTGAGAGTTTATCTTATTTTTTATTTGTTTATTTAAATGAAGTCGACCAGTTGCCTGCCCTTCCTTCCATTATCCGTCACCGAGACAAACTGAACAAAGTTCTGAGGTCGACCTTGTAAAGATAAGGATTCAGGTCTGTCTGCTGTTTACCTTTGCTCCTGCGCGCACTGCCCTTCTCTCCACATTTATGTGTTTGTTTGTTTGTCTATCTAATCTTTTGGGTTTTTATTTCTAATGAGGAGACCAGTTGTCTATTTATTATTTTTTTTACTACGCATCAAGCTGCGCTGCTTGTCTTTGCTCCTGTGTGCTCGCACACTCTCGCCGTTTCCACTTATTTTTATTTTTGTTTTATTTTTGATTTATTTTGTCAATTTAAAAAAAAATACGCATCGTGCTGTGCTGTTTGTGTTTGCTTGAGTGCATTCGCGCGCTCTCGCTTTCTCCACTTTACAATTTTTTTGTTATTATTTATCTATTCCTGAGAGTTTATCTTATTTTTTATTTGTTTATTTAAATGAAGTCGACCAGTTGCCTGCCCTTCCTTCCATTATCCGTCACCGAGACAAACTGAACAAAGTTCTGAGGTCGACCTTGTAAAGATAAGGATTCAGGTCTGTCTGCTGTTTACCTTTGCTCCTGCGCGCACTGCCCTTCTCCCACATTTATGTGTTTGTTTGTTTGTCTATCTAATCTTTTGGGTTTTTATTTCTAATGAGGTCGACCAGTTGTCTATTTATTATTTTTTTTACTACCCATCAAGCTGCGCTGCTTGTCTTTCCTCCTGTGTGCTCGCGCACTCTCGCCTTTTCCACTTATTTTTATTTTTGATTTATTTTGTCAATTTAAAAAAAAATACGCATCGTGCTGTGCTGTTTGTGTTTGCTTGAGTGCATTCGCGCGCTCTCGCTTCCCCACTTTACAATTTTTTTGTTATTATTCATCTATTCCTGAGAGTTTATCTTATTTTTTATTTGTTTATTTAAATGAAGTCGACCAGTTGCCTGCCCTTCCTTCCATTATCCGTCACCGAGACAAACTGAACAAAGTTCTGAGATCGACCTTGTAAAGATAAGGATTCAGGTCTGTCTGCTCTTTACCTTTGCTCCTGCGCGCACTGCCCTTCTCTCCACATTTATGTGTTTGTTTCTGTGTCTATCTAATCTTTTGGGATTTCATTTCTATTGAGGTCGACCTGTTGTCTATTTATTATTTTTTTTACTACGCATCAAGCTGCGCTGCTTTTGTTTGCTCCTTTGTGCTCGCGCACACTCGCCTTTTCCACTTATTTTTATTTTTGATTTACTTTCTCAATTTAAAAAAAAAATACGCATCGTGCTGTGCTGTTTGTGTTTGCTTGAGTGCATTCGCGCGCTCTCGCTTTCTCCACTTTAGAATGTTTTTGTTATTATTTATCTATTCCTGAGAGTTTATCTTAGTTTTTATTTGTTTATTTAAATGAAGTCGACCAGTTGCCTACCCTTCCTTCCATTATCCGTCACCGAGACAAACTGAACAAAGTTCTGAGGTCGACCTTGTAAAGATAAGGATTCAGGTCTGTCTGCTGTTTACCTTTGCTCCTGCGCGCACTGCCCTTCTCTCCACATTTATGTGTTTGTTTGTTTGTCTATCTAATCTTTTAGGTTTTTATTTCTAATGAGGTCGACCAGTTGTCTATTTATTATTTTTTTTACTACGCATCAAGCTGCGCTGCTTGTCTTTGCTCCTGTGTGCTCGCGCACTCTCGCCTTTTCCACTTATTTTTATTTTTGATTTATTTTGTCAATTTAAAAAAAATATGCATCGTGCTGTGCTGTTTGTGTTTGCTTGAGTGCATTCGCGCGCTCTCGCTTTCTCCACTTTACAATTTTTTGTTATTATTTATCTATTCCTGAGAGTTTATGTTATTTTTTATTTGTTTATTTAAATGAAGTCGACCAGTTGCCTGCCCTTCCTTCCATTATCCGTCACCGAGACAAACTGAACAAAGTTCTGAGGTCGACCTTGTAAAGATAAGGATTCAGGTCTGTCTGCTGTTTACCTTTGCTCTTGCGCGCACTGCCCTTCTCTCCACATTTATGTGTTTGTTTGTTTGTCTATCTAATCTTTTGGGTTTTTATTTCTAATGAGGTAGACCAGTTGTCTATTTATTATTTTTTTTACTACGCATCAAGCTGCGCTGCTTGTCTTTGCTCCTGTGTGCTCGCACACTCTCGCCTTTTACACTTATTTTTATTTTCGTTTTATTTTTGATTTATTTTATCAATTTAAAAAAAAATACGCATCGTGCTGTGCTGTTTGTGTTTGCTTGAGTGCATTCGCGCGCTCTCGCTTTCTCCACTTTACAATTTTTTTGTTATTATTTATCTATTCCTGTAAGTTTATCTTATTTTTTATTTGTTTATTTAAATGAAGTCGACCAGTTGCCTGCCCTTCCTTCCATTATCCGTCACCGAGACAAACTGAACAAAGTTCTGAGGTCGACCTTGTAAAGATAAGGATTCAGGTCTGTCTGCTGTTTACCTTTGCTCCTGCGCGCACTGCCCTTCTCTCCACATTTATGTGTTTGTTTGTTTGTCTATCTAATCTTTTGGGTTTTTATTTCTAATGAGGTCGACCAGTTGTCTATTTATTATTTTTTTTACTACGCATCAAGCTGCGGTGCTTGTCTTTGCTCCTGTGTGCTCGCCCACTCTCGACTTTTCCACTTATTTTTATCTTTGATTTATTTTTGATTTATTTTGTCAATTTAAAAAAAAATACGCATCGTGCTGTGATGTTTGTGTTTGCTTGAGTGCATTCGCTCGCTCTCGCTTTCTCCACTTTACAATTTTTTTGTTATCATTTATCTATTCCTGAGAGTTTATCTTATTTTTTATTTGTTTATTTAAATGAAGTCGACCAGTTGCCTGCCCTTCCTTCCATTATCCGTCACCGAGACAAATTGAACAAAGTTCTGAGGTCGACCTTGTAAAGATAAGGATTCAGGTCTGTCTGCTGTATACCTTTGCTCCTGCGCGCACTGCCCTTCTCTCCACATTTATGTGTTTGTTTGTTTGTCTATCGAATCTTTTGGGTTTTTATTTCTAATGAGGTCGACCAGTTGTCTATTTATTATTTTTTTTACTACGCATCAAGCTGCGCTGCTTGTCTTTGCTCCTGTTTGCTCGCGCCCTCTCGCCTTTTCCACTTATTTTTATTTTGGATTTATTTTTGATTTATTTTGTCAATTTAAAAAAAATACGCAATGTACTGTGCTGTTTGTGTTTGCTTGAGTGCATTCGCGCGCTCTCGCTTTCTCCACTTTACAATTTTTTTGTTATTATTTCTCTATTCCTGAGAGTTTATCTTATTTTTTATTTGTTTATTTAAATGAAGTCGACCAGTTGCCTGCCCTTCCTTCCATTATCCGTCACCGAGACAAACTGAACAAAGTTCTGAGGTCGACCTTGTAAAGATAAGGATTCATGTCTGTCTGCTGTATACATTTGCTCCTGCGCGCACTGCCCTTCTCTCCACAATTATGTGTTTGTTTGTTTGTCTATCGAATCTTTTGGGTTTTTATTTCTAATGAGGTCGACCAGTTGTCTATTTATTATTTTTTTTACTACACATCAAGCTGCGCTGCTTGTCTTTGCTCCTGTGTGCTCGCGCACTCTCGCCTTTTCCACTTATTTTTATTTTTGATTTATTTTTTATTTATTTTGTCAATTAAAAAAAATACGCATCGTGCTGTGCTGTTTGTGTTTGCTTGAGTGCATTCGCGCGCTCTCGCTTTCTCCACTTTACAAATTTTGTTATTATTTATCTATTCCTGAGAGTTTATCTTAATTTTTATTTGTTTATTTAAATGAAGTCGACCAGTTGCCTGCCCTTCCTTCCATTATCCGTCACCGAGACAAACTGAACAAAGTTCTGAGGTCGACCTTTTAAAGATAAGGATTCAGGTCTGTCTGCTGTTTACCTTTGCTCCTGCACGCACTGCCCTTCTCTCCACATTTATGTGTTTGTTTGTTTGTCTATCTAATCTTTTGGGTTTTTATTTCTAATGACTTCGACCAGTTATCTATTTATTATTTTTTTTACTACGCATCAAGCTGCGCTGCTTGTCTTTGCTCCTGTGTGCTCGCGCACTCTCGCCTTTTCCACTTATTTTTATTTTTGATTTATTTTTGATTTATTTTGTCAATTTAAAAAAAAATACGCATCGTGCTGTGCTCTTTGTGTTTGCTTGAGTGCATTCGCGCGCTCTCGCTTTCTCCACTTTACAATATTTTTGTTATTATTTATCTATTCCTGAGAGTTTATCTTATTTTTTATTTGTTTATTTAAATGAAGTCGACCAGTTGCCTGCCCTTCCTTCCATTATCCGTCACCAAGACAAACTGAACAAAGTTCTGAGGTCGACCTTGTAAAGATAAGGATTCAGGTCTGTCTGCTGTTTACCTTTGCTCCTGCGCGCACTGCCCTTCTCTCCACATTTATGTGTTTGTTTGTTTGTCTATCTAATCTTTTGGGTTTTTATTTCTAATGAGGTCGACCAGTTGTCTATTTACTATTTTTTTTACTACGCATCAAGCTGCGCTGCTTGTCTTTGCTCCTGTGTGCTCGCGCACTCTCGCCTTTTCCACTTATTTTTATTTTTGATTTATTTTGTCAATTTTAAAAAAAATACGCATCGTGCTGTGCTGTTTGTGTTTGCTTGAGTGCATTCGCGCGCTCTCGCTTTCTCCACTTTACAATTTTTTTGTTATTATTTATCTATTCCTGAGAGTTTATCTTATTTTTTATTTGTTTATTTAAATGAAGTCGACCAGTTGCCTGCCCTTCCTTCCATTATCCGTCACCGAGACAAACTGAACAAAGTTCTGAGGTCGACCTTGTAAAGATAAGGATTCAGGTCTGTCTGCTGTTTACCGTTGCTCCTGCGCGCACTGCCCTTCTCTCCACATTTATGTGCTTGTTTGTTTGTCTATCTAATCTTTTGGGTTTTTATTTCTAATGAGGTCGACCAGTTGTCTATTTATTATTTTTTTTACTACGCATCAAGCTGCGCTGCTTGTCTTTGCTCCTGTGTGCTCGCGCACTCTCGTCTTTTCCACTTATTTTTATTTTTGATTTATTTTTGATTTATTTTGTCAATTTAAAAAAAATACGCATCGTGCTGTGCTGTTTGTGTTTGCTTGAGTGCATTCGCGCGCTCTCGCTTTCTCCACTTTACAAATTTTTTTATTATTTATCTATTCCTGAGAGTTTATCTTATTTTTATTTGTTTATTTAAATGAAGTCGACCAGTTGCCTGCCCTTCCTTCCATTGTCCGTCACCGAGACAAACTGAACAAAGTTCTGAGGTCGACCTTGTAAAGATAAGGATTCAGGTCTGTCTGCTGTTTACCTTTGCTCCTGCGCGCACTGCCCTTCTCTCCACATTTATGTGTTTGTTTGTTTGTCTATCTAATCTTTTGGGTTTTTATTTCTAATGAGGTCGACCAGTTGTCTATTTATTGTTTTTTTTACTACGCATCAAGCTGCGCTGCTTGTCTATGCTCCTGTGTGCTCGCGCACTCTCGTCTTTTCCACTTATTTTTATTTTTGATTTATTTTTGATTTATTTTGTCAATTTAAAAAAAAATACGCATCGTGCTGTGCTGTTTGTGTGTGCTTGAGTGCATTCGCGCGCTCTCGCTTTCTCCACTTTACAATTTTTTTGTTTTTATTTATCTATTCCTGAGAGTTTATCTTATTTTTTGTTTATTTAAATTTAGTCGACCAGTTGCCTGCCCTTCCTTCCATTATCCGTCACCGAGACAAACTGAAAAAAGTTCTGAGGTCGACCTTGTAAAGATAAGGATTCAGGTCTGTCTGCTGTTTACCGTTGCTCCTGCGCGCACTGCCCTTCTCTCCACATTTATGTGCTTGTTTGTTTGTCTATCTAATCTTTTGGGTTTTTATTTCTAATGAGGTCGACCAGTTGTCTATTTATTATTTTTTTTACTACGCATCAAGCTGCGCTGCTTGTCTTTGCTCCTGTGTGCTCGCGCACTCTCGTCTTTTCCACTTATTTTTATTTTTGATTTATTTTTGATTTATTTTGTCAATTTAAAAAAAATACGCATCGTGCTGTGCTGTTTGTGTTTGCTTGAGTGCATTCGCGCGCTCTCGCTTTCTCCACTTTACAAATTTTTTTATTATTTATCTATTCCTGAGAGTTTATCTTATTTTTATTTGTTTATTTAAATGAAGTCGACCAGTTGCCTGCCCTTCCTTCCATTGTCCGTCACCGAGACAAACTGAACAAAGTTCTGAGGTCGACCTTGTAAAGATAAGGATTCAGGTCTGTCTGCTGTTTACCTTTGCTCCTGCGCGCACTGCCCTTCTCTCCACATTTATGTGTTTGTTTGTTTGTCTATCTAATCTTTTGGGTTTTTATTTCTAATGAGGTCGACCAGTTGTCTATTTATTGTTTTTTTTACTACGCATCAAGCTGCGCTGCTTGTCTATGCTCCTGTGTGCTCGCGCACTCTCGTCTTTTCCACTTATTTTTATTTTTGATTTATTTTTGATTTATTTTGTCAATTTAAAAAAAAATACGCATCGTGCTGTGCTGTTTGTGTGTGCTTGAGTGCATTCGCGCGCTCTCGCTTTCTCCACTTTACAATTTTTTTGTTTTTATTTATCTATTCCTGAGAGTTTATCTTATTTTTTGTTTATTTAAATTTAGTCGACCAGTTGCCTGCCCTTCCTTCCATTATCCGTCACCGAGACAAACTGAAAAAAGTTCTGAGGTCGACCTTGTAAAGATAAGGATTCAGGTCTGTCTGCTGTTTACCTTTGCTCCTGCGCGCTCTGCCCTTCTCTCCACATTTATGTGTTTGTTTGTTTGTCTATCTAATCTTTTGGGTTTTTATTTCTAATGAGGTCGACCAGTTGTCTATTTATTATTTTTTTTACTACGCATCAAGCTGCGCTGCTTGTCTTTGCTCCTGTGTGCTCGCGCACTCTCGCCTTTTCCACTTATTTTTATTTTTGATTTATTTTTGATTTATTTTGTCAATTTAAAAAAAAATACGCATCGTGCTGTGCTGTTTGTGTTTGCTTGAGTGCATTCGCGCGCTCTCGCTTTCTCCACTTTACAATTTTTTTGTTATTATTTATCTATTCCTGAGAGTTTATCTTATTTTTTATTTGTTTATTTAAATGAAGTCGACCAGTTGACTGCCCTTCCTTCCATTATCCGTCACCGAGACAAACTGAACAAAGATCTGAGGTCGACCTTGTAAAGATAAGGATTCAGGTCTGTCTGCTGTTTACCTTTGCTCCTGCGCGCACTGCCCTTCTCTCCACATTTATGTGTTTGTTTGTTTGTCTATCTAATCTTTTGGGTTTTTATTTCTAATGAGGTCGACAAGTTATCTATTTATTATTTTTTTTTACTACGCATCAAGCTGCGCTGCTTGTCTTTGCTCCTTTGTGCTCGCGCACTCTCGCCTTTTCCACTTATTTTTATTTTTGATTTATTTTGTCAATTTAAAAAAAATACGCATCGTGCTGTGCTGTTTGTGTTTGCTTGAGTGCATTCGCGTGCTCTCGCTTTCTCCACTTTACAATTTTTTGTTATTATTTATCTATTCCTGAGAGTTTATCTTATTTTTTATTTGTTTATTTAAATGAAGTCGACCAGTTGCCTGCCCTTCCTTCCATTATCCGTCACCGAGACAAACTGAACAAAGTTCTGAGGTCGACCTTGTAAAGATAAGGATTCAGGTCTGTCTGCTGTTTACCTTTGCTCCTGCGCGCACTGCCCTTCTCTCCACATTTATGTGTTTGTTTGTTTGTCTATCTAATCTTTTGGGTTTTTATTTCTAATGAGGAGACCAGTTGTCTATTTATTATTTTTTTTACTACGCATCAAGCTGCGCTGCTTGTCTTTGCTCCTGTGTGCTCGCACACTCTCGCCGTTTCCACTTATTTTTATTTTTGTTTTATTTTTGATTTATTTTGTCAATTTAAAAAAAATACGCATCGTGCTGTGCTGTTTGTGTTTGCTTGAGTGCATTCGCGCGCTCTCGCTTTCTCCACTTTACAATTTTTTTGTTATTATTTATCTATTCCTGAGAGTTTATCTTATTTTTTATTTGTTTATTTAAATGAAGTCGACCAGTTGCCTGCCCTTCCTTCCATTATCCGTCACCGAGACAAACTGAACAAAGTTCTGAGGTCGACCTTGTAAAGATAAGGATTCAGGTCTGTCTGCTGTTTACCTTTGCTCCTGCGCGCACTGCCCTTCTCTCCACATTTATGTGTTTGTTTGTTTGTCTATCGAATCTTTTGGGTTTTTATTTCTAATGAGGTCGACCAGTTATCCATATATTATTTTTTTTACTACGCATCAAGCTGCGCTGCTTGTCTTTGCTCCTGTGTGCTCGCGCACTCTCGCCTTTTCCACTTATTTTTATTTTTGATTTATTTTGTCAATTTAAAAAAAAATACGCATCGTGCTGTGCTGTTTGTGTTTGCTTGAGTGCATTTCCGCGCTCTCGCTTTCTCCACTTTACAATTTTTTTGTTATTATTTATCTATTCCTGTGAGTTTATCTTATTTTTTATTTGTTTATTTAAATGAAGTCGACCAGTTGCCTGCCCTTCCTTCCATTATCGGTCACCGAGACAAACTGAACAAAGTTCTGAGGTCGACCTTGTAAAGATAAGGATTCAGGTCTGTCTGCTGTTTACCTTTGCTCCTGCACGCACTGCCCTTCTCTCCACATTTATGTGTTTGTTTGTTTGTCTATCTAATCTTTTGGGTTTTTATTTCTAATGAGGTCGACCAGTTGTCTATTTATTATTTTCTTTACTACGCATCAAGCTGCGATGCTTGTCTTTGCTCCTGTGTGCTCGCGCACTCTCGCCTTTTCCACTTATTTTTATCTTTGATTTATTTTTGATTTATTTTGTCAATTTAAAAAAAAAACACGCATTGTGCCGTGCTGTTTGTGTTTGCTTGAGTGCATTCGCGCGCTCTCGCTTTCTCCACTTTACAATTTTTTTGTTATTATTTATCTATTCCTGAGAGTTTATCTTATTTTTTATTTGTTTATTTAAATGAAGTCGACCAGTTGCCTGCCCTTCCTTCCCTTATCCGTCACCGAGACAAACTGAACAAAGTTGTGAGTTCGACCTTGTAAAGATAAGGATTCAGGTCTGTCTGCTGTTTACCTTTGCTCCTGCGCGCACTGCCCTTCTCTCCACATTTATGTGTTTGTTTGTTTGTCTATCTAATCTTTTGGGTTTTTATTTCTAATGAGGTCGACCAGTTGTCTATTTATTATTTTTTTTAATACGCATCAAGCTGCGCTGCTTGTCTTTGCTCCTGTGTGCTCGCGCACTCTCGCCTTTTCCACTTATTTTTATTTTTGATTTATTTTTGATTTATTTTGTCAATTTAAAAAAAAATACGCATCGTGCTGTGCTGTTTGTGTTTGCTTGAGTGCATTCGCGCGCTCTCGCTTTCTCCACTTTACAAATTTTGTTATTATTTATCTATTCCTGGGAGTTTATCTTAATTTTTATTTGTTTATTTAAATGAAGTCGACCAGTTGCCTGCCCTTCCTTCCATTATCCGTCACCGAGACAAACTGAACAAAGTTCTGAGGTCGACCTTGTAAAGATAAGGATTCAGGTCTGTCTGCTGTTTACCTTTGCTCCTGCGCGCACTGCCCTTCTCTCCACATTTATTTGTTTGTTTGTTTGTCTATCTAATCTTTTGGGTTTTTATTTCTAATGACTTCGACCAGTTATCTATTTATTATTTTTTTTACTACGCATCAAGCTGCGCTGCTTGTCTTTGCTCCTGTGTGCTCGCGCACTCTCGCCTTTTCCAATTATTTTTATTTTTGATTTATTTTTGATTTATTTTGTCAATTTAAAAAAAAATACGCATCGTGCTGTGCTGTTTGTGTTTGCTTGAGTGCATTCGCGCGCTCTCGCTTTCTCCACTTTACAATTTTTTTGTTATTATTTATCTATTCCTGAGAGTTTATCTTATTTTTTATTTGTTTATTTAAATGAAGTCGACCAGTTGCCTGCCCTTCCTTCCATTATCCGTCACCGAGACAAACTGAACAAAGTTCTGAGGTCGACCTTGTAAAGATAAGGATTCAGGTCTGTCTGCTCTTTACCTTTGCTCCTGCGCGCACTGCCCTTCTCTCCACATTTATGTGTTTGTTTGTTTGTCTATCTAATCTTTTGGGTTTTTATTTCTAATGAGGTCGACCAGTTATCTATTTATTATTTTTTTTACTACGCAACAAGCTGCGCTGCTTGTCTTTGCTCCTTTGTGCTCGCGCACTCTCGCCTTTTCCACTTATTTTTATTTTTGATTTATTTTGTCAATTTAAAAAAAAATAGGCATCGTGCTGTGCTGTTTGTGTTTGCTTGAGTGCATTCGCGCGCTCTCGCTTTCTCCAATTTACAATTTTTTTGTTATTATTTATCTATTCCTGAGAGTTTATCTTATATTTTATTTGTTTATTTAAATGAAGTCGACCAGTTGCCTGCCCTTCCTTCCATTATTCGTCACCGAGACAAACTGAACAAAGTTCTGAGGTCGACCTTGTAAAGATAAGGATTCAGGTCTGTCTGCTGTTTACCTTTGCTCCTGCGCGCACTGCCCTTCTCTCCACATTTATGTGTTTGTTTGTTTGTCTATCGAATCGTTTGGGTTTTTATTTCTAATGAGGTCGACCAGTTGTCTATTTATTATTTTTTTTTACTACGCATCAAGCTGCGCTGCTTGTCTTTGCTCCTGTGTGCTCGCGCACTCTCGCCTTTTCCACTTGTTTTTATTTTTGATTTATTTTTGATTTATTTTGTCAATTTAAAAAAAATTACGCATCGTGCTGTGCTGTTTGTGTTTGCTTGAGTGCATTCCCGCGCTCTCGCTTTCTCCACTTTACAATTTTTTTGTTATTATTTATCTATTCCTGAGAGTTTTTCTTATTTTTTATTTGTTTATTTAAATGAAGTCGACCAGTTGCCTGCACTTCCTTCCATTATCCGTCACCTAGACAAACTGAACAAAGTTCTGAGGTCGACCTTGTAAAGATAAGGATTCAGGTCTGTCTGCTGTTTACCTTTGCTCCTGCGCGCACTGCCCTTCTCTCCACATTTATGTGTTTGTTTGTTTGTCTATCGAATCGTTTGGGTTTTTATTTCTAATGAGGTCGACCAGTTGTCTATTTATTATTTTTTTGACTACGCATCAAGCTGCGCTGCTTGTCTTTGCTCCTGTGTGCTCGCGCACTCTCGCCTGTTCCACTTGTTTTTATTTTTGATTTATTTTTTATTTATTTTGTCAATTTAAAAAAAAATACGCATCGTGCTGTGCTGTTTGTGTTTGCTTGAGTGCATTCGCGCGCTCTCGCTTTCTCCACTTTACAATTTTTTTGTTATTATTTATCTATTCCTGAGAGTTTATCTTATTTTTTATTTGTTTATTTAAATGAAGTCGACCAGTTGACTGACCTTCCTTCCATTATCCGTCACCGAGACAAACTGAACAAAGATCTGAGGTCGACCTTGTAAAGATAAGGATTCAGGTCTGTCTGCTGTTTACCTTTGCTCCTGCGCGCACTGCCCTTCTCTCCACATTTATGTGTTTGTTTGTTTGTCTATCTAATCTTTTGGGTTTTTATTTCTAATGAGGTCGACAAGTTATCTATTTATTATTTTTTTTTACTACGCATCAAGCTGCGCTGCTTGTCTTTGCTCCTTTGTGCTCGCGCACTCTCGCCTTTTCCACTTATTTTTATTTTTGATTTATTTTGTCAATTTAAAAAAAATACGCATCGTGCTGTGCTGTTTGTGTTTGCTTGAGTGCATTCGCGTGCTCTCGCTTTCTCCACTTTACAATTTTTTGTTATTATTTATCTATTCCTGAGAGTTTATCTTATTTTTTATTTGTTTATTTAAATGAAGTCGACCAGTTGCCTGCCCTTCCTTCCATTATCCGTCACCGAGACAAACTGAACAAAGTTCTGAGGTCGACCTTGTAAAGATAAGGATTCAGGTCTGTCTGCTGTTTACCTTTGCTCCTGCGCGCACTGCCCTTCTCTCCACATTTATGTGTTTGTTTGTTTGTCTATCTAATCTTTTGGGTTTTTATTTCTAATGAGGAGACCAGTTGTCTATTTATTATTTTTTTTACTACGCATCAAGCTGCGCTGCTTGTCTTTGCTCCTGTGTGCTCGCACACTCTCGCCGTTTCCACTTATTTTTATTTTTGTTTTATTTTTGATTTATTTTGTCAATTTAAAATAAATACGCATCGTGCTGTGCTGTTTGTGTTTGCTTGAGTGCATTCGCGCGCTCTCGCTTTGTCCACTTTACAATTTTTTTGTTATTATTTATCTATTCCTGAGAGTTTATCTTATTTTTTATTTGTTTATTTAAATGAAGTCGACCAGTTGCCTGCCCTTCCTTCCATTATCCGTCACCGAGACAAACTGAACAAAGTTCTGAGGTCGACCTTGTAAAGATAAGGATTCAGGTCTGTCTGCTGTTTACCTTTGCTCCTGCGCGCACTGCCCTTCTCTCCACATTTATGTGTTTGTTTGTTTGTCTATCGAATCTTTTGGGTTTTTATTTCTAATGAGGTCGACCAGTTATCCATATATTATTTTTTTTACTACGCATCAAGCTGCGCTGCTTGTCTTTGCTCCTGTGTGCTCGCGCACTCTCGCCTTTTCCACTTATTTTTATTTTTGATTTATTTTGTCAATTTAAAAAAAAATACGCATCGTGCTGTGCTGTTTGTGTTTGCTTGAGTGCATTTCCGCGCTCTCGCTTTCTCCACTTTACAATTTTTTTGTTATTATTTATCTATTCCTGTGAGTTTATCTTATTTTTTATTTGTTTATTTAAATGAAGTCGACCAGTTGCCTGCCCTTCCTTCCATTATCGGTCACCGAGACAAACTGAACAAAGTTCTGAGGTCGACCTTGTAAAGATAAGGATTCAGGTCTGTCTGCTGTTTACCTTTGCTCCTGCACGCACTGCCCTTCTCTCCACATTTATGTGTTTGTTTGTTTGTCTATCTAATCTTTTGGGTTTTTATTTCTAATGAGGTCGACCAGTTGTCTATTTATTATTTTCTTTACTACGCATCAAGCTGCGATGCTTGTCTTTGCTCCTGTGTGCTCGCGCACTCTCGCCTTTTCCACTTATTTTTATCTTTGATTTATTTTTGATTTATTTTGTCAATTTAAAAAAAAAACACGCATTGTGCCGTGCTGTTTGTGTTTGCTTGAGTGCATTCGCGCGCTCTCGCTTTCTCCACTTTACAATTTTTTTGTTATTATTTATCTATTCCTGAGAGTTTATCTTATTTTTTATTTGTTTATTTAAATGAAGTCGACCAGTTGCCTGCCCTTCCTTCCCTTATCCGTCACCGAGACAAACTGAACAAAGTTGTGAGTTCGACCTTGTAAAGATAAGGATTCAGGTCTGTCTGCTGTTTACCTTTGCTCCTGCGCGCACTGCCCTTCTCTCCACATTTATGTGTTTGTTTGTTTGTCTATCTAATCTTTTGGGTTTTTATTTCTAATGAGGTCGACCAGTTGTCTATTTATTATTTTTTTTAATACGCATCAAGCTGCGCTGCTTGTCTTTGCTCCTGTGTGCTCGCGCACTCTCGCCTTTTCCACTTATTTTTATTTTTGATTTATTTTTGATTTATTTTGTCAATTTAAAAAAAAATACGCATCGTGCTGTGCTGTTTGTGTTTGCTTGAGTGCATTCGCGCGCTCTCGCTTTCTCCACTTTACAAATTTTGTTATTATTTATCTATTCCTGGGAGTTTATCTTAATTTTTATTTGTTTATTTATATGAAGTCGACCAGTTGCCTGCCCTTCCTTCCATTATCCGTCACCGAGACAAACTGAACAAAGTTCTGAGGTCGACCTTGTAAAGATAAGGATTCAGGTCTGTCTGCTGTTTACCTTTGCTCCTGCGCGCACTGCCCTTCTCTCCACATTTATGTGTTTGTTTGTTTGTCTATCTAATCTTTTGGGTTTTATTTCTAATGACTTCGACCTGTTATCTATTTATTATTTTTTTTACTACGCATCAAGCTGCGCTGCTTGTCTTTGCTCCTGTGTGCTCGCGCACTCTCGCCTTTTCCACTTATTTTTATTTTTGATTTATTTTTGATTTATTTTGTCAATTTAAAAAAAAATACGCATCGTGCTGTGCTGTTTGTGTTTGCTTGAGTGCATTCGCGCGCTCTCGCTTTCTCCACTTTACAATTTTTTTGTTATTATTTATCTATTCCTGAGAGTTTATCTTATTTTTTATTTGTTTATTTAAATGAAGTCGACCAGTTGCCTGCCCTTCCTTCCATTATCCGTCACCGAGACAAACTGAACAAAGTTCTGAGGTCGACCTTGTAAAGATAAGGATTCAGGTCTGTCTGCTCTTTACCTTTGCTCCTGCGCGCACTGCCCTTCTCTCCACATTTATGTGTTTGTTTGTTTGTCTATCTAATCTTTTGGGTTTTTATTTCTAATGAGGTCGACCAGTTATCTATTTATTATTTTTTTTACTACGCAACAAGCTGCGCTGCTTGTCTTTGCTCCTTTGTGCTCGCGCACTCTCGCCTTTTCCACTTATTTTTATTTTTGATTTATTTTGTCAATTTAAAAAAAAATAGGCATCGTGCTGTGCTGTTTGTGTTTGCTTGAGTGCATTCGCGCGCTCTCGCTTTCTCCAATTTACAATTTTTTTGTTATTATTTATCTATTCCTGAGAGTTTATCTTATATTTTATTTGTTTATTTAAATGAAGTCGACCAGTTGCCTGCCCTTCCTTCCATTATTCGTCACCGAGACAAACTGAACAAAGTTCTGAGGTCGACCTTGTAAAGATAAGGATTCAGGTCTGTCTGCTGTTTACCTTTGCTCCTGCGCGCACTGCCCTTCTCTCCACATTTATGTGTTTGTTTGTTTGTCTATCGAATCGTTTGGGTTTTTATTTCTAATGAGGTCGACCAGTTGTCTATTTATTATTTTTTTTTACTACGCATCAAGCTGCGCTGCTTGTCTTTGCTCCTGTGTGCTCGCGCACTCTCGCCTTTTCCACTTGTTTTTATTTTTGATTTATTTTTGATTTATTTTGTCAATTTAAAAAAAATTACGCATCGTGCTGTGCTGTTTGTGTTTGCTTGAGTGCATTCCCGCGCTCTCGCTTTCTCCACTTTACAATTTTTTTGTTATTATTTATCTATTCCTGAGAGTTTTTCTTATTTTTTATTTGTTTTTTTAAATGAAGTCGACCAGTTGCCTGCACTTCCTTCCATTATCCGTCACCTAGACAAACTGAACAAAGTTCTGAGGTCGACCTTGTAAAGATAAGGATTCAGGTCTGTCTGCTGTTTACCTTTGCTCCTGCGCGCACTGCCCTTCTCTCCACATTTATGTGTTTGTTTGTTTGTCTATCGAATCGTTTGGGTTTTTATTTCTAATGAGGTCGACCAGTTGTGTATTTATTATTTTTTTGACTACGCATCAAGCTGCGCTGCTTGTCTTTGCTCCTGTGTGCTCGCGCACTCTCGCCTGTTCCACTTGTTTTTATTTTTGATTTATTTTTTATTTATTTTGTCAATTTAAAAAAAAATACGCATCGTGCTGTGCTGTTTGTGTTTGCTTGAGTCCATTCGCGCGCTCTCGCTTTCTCCACTTTACAATTTTTTGTTATTATTTATCTATTCCTGAGAGTTTATCTTATTTTTTTTGTTTATTTAAATGAAGTCGACCAGTTGCCTGCCCTTCCTTCCATTATCCGTCACCGAGACAAACTGAACAAAGTTCTGAGGTCGACCTTGTAAAGATAAGGATTCAGGTCTGTCTGCTGTTTACCTTTGCTCCTGCGCGCACTGCCCTTCTCTCCCCATTTATGTGTTTGTTTGTTTGTCTATCTAATCTTTTGGGTTTTTATTTCTAATGAGGTCGACCAGTTGTCTATTTATTATTTTTTTTACTACGCATCAAGCTGCGCTGCTTGTCTTTGCTCCTGTGTGCTCGCGCACTCTCGACTTTTCCACTTATTTTTATCTTTGATTTATTTTTGATTTATTTTGTCAATTTAAAAAAAAATACGCATCGTGCTGTGCTGTTTGTGTTTGCTTGAGAGCATTCGCGCGCTCTCGCTTTCTCCACTTTACAATTTTTTTGTTATTATTTATCTATTCCTGAGAGTTTATCTTATTTTTTATTTGTTTATTTAAATGAAGTCGACCAGTTGCCTGCACTTCCTTCCATTATCCGTCACCTAGACAAACTGAACAAAGTTCTGAGGTCGACCTTGTAAAGATAAGGATTCAGGTCTGTCTGCTGTTTACCTTTGCTCCTGCGCGCACTGCCCTTCTCTCCACATTTATGTGTTTGTTTGTTTGTCTATCTAATCTTTTGGGTTTTTATTTCTAATGAGGTCTACCAGTTGTCTATTTATTATTTTTTTTACTACGCATCAAGCTGCGCTGCTTGTCTTTGCTCCTGTGTGCTCGCGCACTCTCGCCTTTTCCACTTGTATTTATTTTTGATTTATTTTTGATTTATTTTGTCAATTTAAAAAAAATTACGCATCGTGCTGTGCTGTTTGTGTTTGCTTGAGTGCATTCCCGCGCTCTCGCTTTCTCCACTTTACAATTTTTTTGTTATTATTTATCTATTCCTGAGAGTTTATCTTATTTTTTATTTGTTTATTTAAATGAAGTCGACCAGTTGCCTGCACTTCCTTCCATTATCCGTCACCTAGACAAACTGAACAAATTTCTGAGGTCGACCTTGTAAAGATAAGGATTCAGGTCTGTCTGCTGTTTACCTTTGCTCCTGCGAGCACTGCCCTTTCTCCACATTTATGTGTTTGTTTGTTTGTCTATCGAATCGTTTGGGTTTTTATTTCTAATGAGGTCGACCAGTTGTCTATTTATTATTTTTTTGACTACGCATCAAGCTGCGCTGCTTGTCTTTGCTCCTGTGTGCTGGTGCACTCTCGCCTTTTCCACTTATTTTTATTTTTGATTTATTTTTGATTTATTTTGTCAATTTAAAAAAAAATACGCATCGTGCTGTGCTGTTTGTGTTTGCTTGAGTCCATTCGCGCGCTCTCGCTTTCTC
Organism: Perognathus longimembris pacificus; assembly: GCF_023159225.1. NCBI lineage: Eukaryota > Metazoa > Chordata > Mammalia > Rodentia > Heteromyidae > Perognathus > Perognathus longimembris. The sequence goes on from NW_025956632.1 coordinate 28,759, forward strand.
CACTTCACATTTTTTTTTAGTATTTATCTATTCCTGAGAGTTTATCTTATTTTTTTTTGTTTATTTAAATGAAGTCGACCAGTTGCCTGCCCTTCCTTCCATTATCCGTCACCGAGACAAACTGAACAAAGTTCTGAGGTCGACCTTGTAAAGATAAGGATTCAGGTCTGTCTGCTGTTTACCTTTGCTCCTGCGCGCACTGCCCTTCTCTCCCCATTTATGTGTTGGTTTGTTTGTCTATCTAATCTTTTGGGTTTGTATTTCTAATGAGGTCGACCAGTTGTCTATTTATTATTTTTTTTACTACGCATCACGCTGCGCTGCTTGTCTTTGCTCCTGTGTGCTCGCGCACTCTCGCCTTTTCCACTTATTTTTATTTTTGATTTATTTTTGATATATTTTGTCAATTTAAAAAAAAATACGCATCGTGCTGTGCTGTTTGTGTTTGCTTGAGTGCATTCGCGCGCTCTCGCTTTCTCCACTTTACAATTTTTTGTTATTATTTATCTATTCCTGAGAGTTTATCTTATTTTTTTTTGTTTATTTAAATGAAGTCGACCAGTTGCCTGCCCTTCCTTCCATTATCCGTCACCGAGACAAACTGAACAAAGTTCTGAGGTCGACCTTGAAAAGATAAGGATTCAGGTCTGTCTGCTGTTTACCTTTGCTCCTGCGTGCACTGCCCTTCTCTCCCCATTTATGTGTTTGTTTGTTTGTCTATCTAATCTTTTGGGTTTTTATTTCTAATGAGGTCGACCAGTTGTCTATTTATTATTTTTTTTACTACGCATCAAGCTGCGCTGCTTGTCTTTGCTCCTGTGTGCTCGCGCACTCTCGACTTTTCCACTTATTTTTATCTTTGATTTATTTTTGATTTATTTTGTCAATTTAAAAAAAATACGCATCGTGCTGTGCTGTTTGTGTTTGCTTGAGAGCATTCGCGCGCTCTCGCTTTCTCCACTTTACAATTTTTTTTGTTATTATTTATCTATTCCAGAGAGTTTATCTTATTTTTTATTTGTATATTTAAATGAAGTCGACCAGTTGCCTGCCCTTCCTTCCATTATCCGTCACCGAGACAAACTGAACAAAGTTCTGAGGTCGACCTTGTAAAGATAAGGATTCAGGTCTGTCTGCTGTTTACCTTTGCTCCTGAGCGCCCTGCCCTTCTCTCCAAAATTTATGTGTTTGTTTGTCTATCTAATCTTTTGGGTTTTTATTTCTAATGAGGTCGACCAGTTGTCTATTTATTATTTTTTTTACTACGCATCAAGCTGCGCTGCTTGTCTTTGCTCCTGTGTGCTCAGGCACTCTCGCCTTTTCCACTTATTTTTATTTTTGATTTATTTTTGATTTATTTTGTCAATTTAAAAAAAAATACGCATCGTGCTGTGCTGTTTGTGTTTGCTTGAGTGCATTCGCGCGCTCTCGCTTTCTCCACTTTACAATTTTTTTTGTTATTATTTATCTATTCCTGAGAGTTTATCTTATTTTTATTTGTATATTTAAATGAAGTCGACCAGTTGCCGGCCCTTCCTTCCATTATCCGTCACCGAGACAAACTGAGCAAAGTTCTGAGGTCGACCTTGTAAAGATAAGGATTCAGGTCTGTCTGCTGTTTACCTTTGCTCCTGCGCGCACTGCCCTTCTCTCCACATTTATGTGTTTGTTTGTTTGTCTATCTAATCTTTTGGGTTTTTATTTCTAATGAGGTCGACCAGTTGTCTATTTATTATTTTTTTTACTACGCATCAAGCTGCGCTGCTTTTGTTTGCTCCTGTGTGCTCGCGCACTCTCGCCTTTTCCACTTATTTTTATTTTTGATTTATTTTTGATTTATTTTGTCAATTTAAAAAAAAATACGCATCGTGCTGTGCTGTTTGTGTTTGCTTGAATGCATTCGCGCGCTCTCGCTTTCTCCACTTTACAATTTTTTTGTTATTATTTATCTATTCCTGAGAGTTTATCTTATTTTTTTTTGTTTATTTAAATGAAGTCGACCAGTTGCCTGCCCTTCCTTCCATTATCCGTCACCGAGACAAACTGAACAAAGTTCTGAGGTCGACCTTGTAAAGATAAGGATTCAGGTCTGTCTGCTGTATACCTTTGCTCCTGCGCGCACTGCCCTTCTCTCCACATTTATGTGTTTGTTTGTTTGTCTATGTAATCTTTTGGGTTTATATTTCTAATGAGGTCGACCAGTTGTCTATTTATTAATTTTTTTACTACGCATCAAGCTGCGCTGCTTGTCTTTGCTCCTGTGTGCTCGCGCACTCTCGCCATTTCCACTTATTTTTATTTTTGATTTATTTTTGATTTATATTGCCAATTTAAAAAAAATACGCATCGTGCTCTGCTGTTTGTGTTTGCTTGAGTGCATTCGCGCTCTCTCGCTTTCTCCACTTTACAATTTTTTTTGTTATTATTTATCTATTCCTGAGAGTTTATCTCATTTTTTATTTGTTTATTTAAATGAAGTCGACCAGTTGCCTGCCCTTCCTTCCATTATCCGTCACCGAGACAAACTGAACAAATTTCTGAGGTCGACCTTGTAAAGATAAGGATTCAGGTCTGTCTGCTGTTTACCTTTGCTCCTGCGCGCACTGCCCTTCTCTCCACATTTATGTGTTTGTTTGTTTGTCTATCTAATCTTTTGGGTTTTTATTTCTAATGAGGTCGACCAGTTGTCTATTTATTATTTTTTTTATTACGCATCAAACTGCGCTGCTTGTCTTTTCTCCTGTGTGCTCGCGCACTCTCGCCTTTTCCACTTATTTTTATTTTTGATTTATTTTTGATTTATTTTGTCAATTTAAAAAAAATACGCATCGTGCTGTGCTTTTTGTGTTTGCTTGAGTGCATTCGCGCTCTCTCTCTTTCTCCACTTTACAATTTTTTTGTTATTATTTATCTATTCCTGAGAGTTTATCTTATTTTTATTTGTTTATTTAAATGAAGTCGACCAGTTGCCTGCCCTTCCTTCCATTATCCGTCACCGAGACAAACTGAACAAAGTTCTGAGGTCGACCTTGTAAAGATAAGGATTCAGGTCTGTCTGCTGTTTACCTTTGCTACTGCCCGCACTGCCCTTCTCTCCACATTTATTTGTTTGTTTGTTTGTCTATCTAATCTTTTGGGTTTTTATTTCTAATGAGGTCGACCAGTTGTCTATTTATTATTTTTTTTACTACGCATCAAGCTGCGCTGCTTGTCTTTGCTCCTGTGTGCTCGCGCACTCTCGCCTTTTCCACTTATTTTTATTTTTGATTTATTTTTGATTTATTTTGCCAATTTAAAAAAAATACGCATCGTGCTGTGCTTTTTGTGTTTGCTTGAGTGCATTCGCGCTCTCTCTCTTTCTCCACTTTACAATTTTTTTGTTATTCTTTATCTATTCCTGAGAGTTTATCTTATTTTTTATTTGTTTATTTAAATGAAGTCGACCAGTTGCCTGCCCTTCCTTCCATTATCCGTCACCGAGACAAACTGAACAAAGTTCTGAGGTCGACCTTGTAAAGATAAGGATTCAGGTCTGTCTGCTGTTTACCTTTGCTCCTGCGCGCACTGCCCTTCTCTCCACATTTATGTGTTTGTTTGTCTATCTAATCTTTTGGGTTTTTATTTCTAATGAGGTCGACCAGTTGTCTATTTATTATTTTTTTTTACTACGCATCAAGCTGCGCTGCTTGTCTTTGCTCCTGTGTGCTCGCGCACTCTCGCCTTTTCCACTTATTTTTATTTTTGATTTTTTTTTATTTATTTTGTCAATTTAAAAAAAAATACGCATCGTTCTGTGCTGTTTGTGTTTGCTTGAGTGCATTCGCGCGCTCTCGCTTTCTCCACTTTACAATTTTTTTGTTATTATTTATCTATTCCTGAGAGTTTATCTTATTTTTTTTTGTTTATTTAAATGAAGTCGACCAGTTACCTGCCCTTCCTTCCATTATCCGTCACCGAGACAAACTGAACAAAGTTCTGAGGTCGACCTTGGAAACATGAGGATTCAGGTCTGTCTGCTGTTTACCTTTGCTCCTGCGCGCACTGCCCTTCTCTCCACATTTATGTGTTTGTTTGTTTGTCTATCTAATCTTTTGGGTTTTATTTCTAATGAGGTCGACCAGTTGTCTATTTATTATTTTTTTTACTACGCATCAAGCTGCGCTGCTTGTCTTTGCTCCTGTGTGCTCGCGCACTCTCGCCTTTTCCACTTATTTTTATTTTTGATTTATTTTGTCAATTTAAAAAAAAATACGCATCGTGCTGTGCTGTTTGTGTTTGCTTGAGTGCTTTCGCGCGCTCTCGCTTTGTGCACTTTACAATTTTTTTGTTATTATTTATCTATTCCTGAGAGTTTATCTTATTTTTTATTTGTTTATTTAAATGAAGTCGACCAGTTGCCTGCCCTTCCTTCCATTATCCGTCACCGAGACAAACTGAACAAAGTTCTGAGGTCGACCTTGTAAAGATAAGGATTCAGGTCTGTCTGCTGTTTACCTTTGCTACTGCCCGCACTGCCCTTCTCTCCACATTTATGTGTTTGTTTGTTTGTCTATCCAATCTTTTGGGTTTTTATTTCTAATGAGGTCGACCAGTTGTCTATTTATTATTTTTTTTTACTACGCATCAAGCTGCGCTGCTTGTCTTTGCTCCTGTGTGCTCGCGCACTCTCGCCATTTCCACTTATTGTTATTTTTTATTTATTTTTGATTTAATTTGTCAATATAAAAAAAATACGCATCGTGCTGTGCCGTTTGTGTTTGCTTGAGTGCATTCGTGCGCTCTCGCTTTCTCCACTTTACAATTTTTTGGATATTATTTATCTATTCCTGAGAGTTTATCTTATTTTTTATTTGTTTATTTAAATGAAGTCGACCAGTTGCCTGCCCTTCCTTCCATTATCCGTCACCGAGACAAACTGAACAAAGTTCTGAGGTCGACCTTGTAAAGATAAGGATTCAGGTCTGTCTGCTGTTTACCTTTGCTCCTGCACGCAATGCCCTTCTCTCCACATTTATGTGTTTGTTTGTTTGTCTATCTAATCTTTTGGGTTTTTATTTCTAATGAGGTCGACCAGTTGTCTATTTATTATTTTTTTTACTACGCATCAAGCTGCGCTGCTTGTCTTTGCTCCTGTGTGCACGCGCACTCTCGCCTTTTCCACTTATTATTATTTTTGATTTATTTTTGATTTATTTTCTCAATTTAAAAAAAAATACGCATCGTGCTGTGCTGTTTGTGTTTGCTTGAGTGCTTTCGCGCGCTCTCGCTTTGTGCACTTTACAATTTTTTTGTTATTATTTATATATTCCTGAGAGTTTATCTTATTTTTTATTTGTTTATTTAAATGAAGTCGACCAGTTGCCTGCCCTTCCTTCCATTATCCGTCACCGAGACAAACTGAACAAAGTTCTGAGGTCGACCTTGTAAAGATAAGGATTCAGGTCTGTCTGCTGTTTACCTTTGCTCCTGCGCGCACTGCCCTTCTCTCCACATTTATGTGTTTGTTTGTTTGTCTATCTAATCTTTTGGGTTTTTTTTCTAATGAGGTCGACCAGTTGTCTATTTATTATTTTCTTTACTACGCATCAAGCTTCGCTGCTTGTCTTTGCTCCTGTGTGCTCGCGCACACTCGCCTTTTCCACTTATTTTTATTTTGGATTTATTTTTTATTTATTTTGTCAATTTAAAAAAAAATACGCATCGTGCTGTGCTGTTTGTGTTTGCTTGAGTGGTTTCGCGCGCTCTCGCTTTGTGCACTTTACAATTTTTTTGTTATTATTTATCTATTCCTGAGAGTTTATCTTATTTTTTATTTGTTTATTTAAATGAAGTCGACCAGTTGCCTGCCCTTCCTTCCATTATCCATCACCGAGACAAAGTGAACAAAGTTCTGAGGTCGACCTTGTAAAGATAAGGATTCAGGTCTGTCTGCTGTTTACCTTTGCTCCTGCGCGCACTGCCCTTCTCTCCACATTTATGTGTTTGTTTGTTTGTCTATCCAATCTTTTGGGATTTTATTTCTAATGAGGTCGACCAGTTGTCTATTTATTATTTTTTTTTACTACGCAACAAGCTGCGCTGCTTGTCTTTGCTCCTGTGTGCTCGCGCACACTCGCCTTTTCCACTTATTTTTATTTTTGATTTATTTTTGATTTATTTTGTCAATTTTTTTTAAAAAATACGCATCGTGCTGTGCTGTTTGTGTTTGCTTGAGTGCATTCGCGCGCTCTCGCTTTCTCCACTTTACAATTTTTTTGTTATTATTTATCTATTCCTGAGAGTTTATCTTATTTTTTATTTGTTTATTTAAATGAAGTCGACCAGTTGCCTGCCCTTCCTTCCATTATCCTTCACCGACACAAACTGAACAAAGTTCTGAGGTCGACCTTGTAAAGATAAGGATTCAGGTCTGTCTGCTGTTTACATTTGCTCCTGCCCGCACTGCCCTTCTCTCCACATTTATGTGTTTGTTTGTTTGTCTATCTAATCTTTTGGGTTTTTATTTCTAATGAGGTCGACCAGTTGTCTATTTATTATTTTTTTTACTACGCATCAAGCTGCGCTGCTTGTCTTTGCTCCTGTGTGCTCGCGCACTTCGCCTTTTCCACTTATTTTTATTTTTGATTTATTTTTGATTTATTTTGTCAATTTAAAAAAAATACGCATCGTGCTGTGCTGTTTGTGTTTGCTTGAGTGCATTCGCGCGCACTCGCTTTCTCCACTTTACAATTTTTTTGTTATTATTTATCTATTCCTGAGAGTTTATCTTATTTTTTATTTGTTTATTTAAATGAAGTCGACCAGTTGCCTGCCCTTCCTTCCATTATCCGTCACCGAAACAGCCTGAACAAAGTTCTGAGGTCGACCTTGTAAAGATAAGGATTCAGGTCTCTCTGCTGTTTACATTTGCTCCTGCGCGCACTGCCCTTCTCTCCACATTTATGTGTTTGTTTGTTTGTCTATCTAATCTTTTGGGTTTTTATTTCTAATGAGGTCGACCAGTTGTCTATTTATTATTTTTTTTACTACGCATCAAGCTGCGCTGCTTGTCTTTGCTCCTGTGTGCTCGCGCACTCTCGCCTTTTCCACTTATTTTTATTTTTGATTTATTTTTGATTTATTTTGTCAATTTAAAAAAAATACGCATCGTGCTGTGCTGTTTGTGTTTGCTTGAGTGCATTCGCGCGCTCTCGCTTTCTCCACTTTACAATTTTTTTGTTATTATTTATATATTCCTGAGAGTTTATCTTATTTTTTATTTGTTTATTTAAATGAAGTCGACCAGTTGCCTGCCCTTCCTTCCATTATCCGTCACCGAGACAAACTGAACAAAGTTCTGAGGTCGACCTTGTAAAGATAAGGATTCAGGTCTGTCTGCTGTTTACCTTTGCTCCTGCGCGCACTGCCCTTCTCTCCACATTTATGTGTTTGTTTGTTTGTCTATCTAATCTTTTGGGTTTTTTTTCTAATGAGGTCGACCAGTTGTCTATTTATTATTTTCTTTACTACGCATCAAGCTTCGCTGCTTGTCTTTGCTCCTGTGTGCTCGCGCACACTCGCCTTTTCCACTTATTTTTATTTTGGATTTATTTTTTATTTATTTTGTCAATTTAAAAAAAATACGCATCGTGCTGTGCTGTTTGTGTTTGCTTGAGTGGTTTCGCGCGCTCTCGCTTTGTGCACTTTACAATTTTTTTGTTATTATTTATCTATTCCTGAGAGTTTATCTTATTTTTTATTTGTTTATTTAAATGAAGTCGACCAGTTGCCTGCCCTTCCTTCCATTATCCATCACCGAGACAAAGTGAACAAAGTTCTGAGGTCGACCTTGTAAAGATAAGGATTCAGGTCTGTCTGCTGTTTACCTTTGCTCCTGCGCGCACTGCCCTTCTCTCCACATTTATGTGTTTGTTTGTTTGTCTATCCAATCTTTTGGGATTTTATTTCTAATGAGGTCGACCAGTTGTCTATTTATTATTTTTTTTTTCTACGCAACAAGCTGCGCTGCTTGTCTTTGCTCCTGTGTGCTCGCGCACACTCGCCTTTTCCACTTATTTTTATTTTTGATTTATTTTTGATTTATTTTGTCAATTTTTTTAAAAAAATACGCATCGTGCTGTGCTGTTTGTGTTTGCTTGAGTGCATTCGCGCGCTCTCGCTTTCTCCACTTTACAATTTTTTTGTTATTATTTATCTATTCCTGAGAGTTTATCTTATTTTTTATTTGTTTATTTAAATGAAGTCGACCAGTTGCCTGCCCTTCCTTCCATTATCCTTCACCGACACAAACTGAACAAAGTTCTGAGGTCGACCTTGTAAAGATAAGGATTCAGGTCTGTCTGCTGTTTACATTTGCTCCTGCGCGCACTGCCCTTCTCTCCACATTTATGTGTTTGTTTGTTTGTCTATCTAATCTTTTGGGTTTTTATTTCTAATGAGGTCGACCAGTTTTCTATTTATTATTTTTTTTACTACGCAACAAGCTGCGCTGCTTGTCTTTGCTCCTGTGTGCTCGCGCACTCTCGCCTTTTCCACTTATTTTTATTTTTGAATTATTTTTGATTTATTTTGTCAATTTAAAAAAAATACGCATCGTGCTGTGCTGTTTGTGTTTGTTGAGTGCTTTCGCGCGCTCTCGCTTTGTGCACTTTACAATTTTTTTGTTATTATTTATCTATTCCTGAGAGTTTATCTTATTTTTTATTTGTTTATTTAAATGAAGTCGACCAGTTGCCTGCCCTTCCTTCCATTATCCGTCACCGAGACAAACTGAACAAAGTTCTGAGGTCGACCTTGTAAAGATAAGGATTCAGGTCTGTCTGCTGTTTACCTTTGCTCCTGCGCGCACTGCCCTTCTCTCCACATTTATGTGTTTGTTTGTTTGTCTATCCAATCTTTTGGGTTTTTATTTCTAATGAGGTCGACCAGTTGTCTATTTATTATTTTTTTTACTACGCATCAAGCTGCGCTGCTTGTCTTTGCTCCTGTGTGCTCGCGCACTCTCGCCTTTTCCACTTATTTTTATTTTTGATTTATTTTTGATTTATTTTGTCAATTTTTTTAAAAAAATACGCATCGTGCTGTGCTGTTTGTGTTTGCTTGAGTGCATTCGCGCGCTCTCGCTTTCTCCACTTTACAATTTTTTTGTTATTATTTATCTATTCCTGAGAGTTTATCTTATTTTTTATTTGTTTATTTAAATGAAGTCGACCAGTTGCCAGCCCTTCCTTCCATTATCCGTCACCGAGACAAACTGAACAAAGTTCTGAGGTCGACCTTGTAAAGATAAGGATTCAGGTCTGTCTGCTGTTTACCTTTGCTCCTGCCCGCACTGCCCTTCTCTCCACATTTATGTGTTAGTTGGTTTGTCTATCTAATCTTTTGGGTTTTTATTTCTAATGAGGTCGACCAGTTGTCTATTTATTAATTTTTTTACTACGCGTCAAGCTGCGCTGCTTGTCTTTGCTCCTGTGTGCTCGCGCACTCTCGCCTTTTCCACTTATTTTTATTTTTGATTTATTTTTGATTTATTTTGTCAATTTAAAAAAAAATACGCATCGTGCTGTGCTGTTTGTGTTTGCTTGAGTGCATTCGCGCGCTCTCGCTTTCTCCACTTTACAATTTTTTTGTTATTATTTATCTATTCCTGAGAGTTTATCTTAATTTTTATTTGTTTATTTAAATGAAGTCGACCAGTTGCCTGCCCTTCCTTCCATTATCCGTCACCGAGACAAACTGAACAAAGTTCTGAGGTCGACCTTGTAAAGATAAGGATTCAGGTCTGTCTGCTGTTTACCTTTGCTCCTGCGCGCACTGCCCTTCTCTCCACATTTATGTGTTTGTTTGTTTGTCTATCTAATCTTTTGGGTTTTTATTTCTAATGAGGTCGACCAGTTGTCTATTTATTATTCTTTTTACTACGCATCAAGCTGCGCTGCTTGTCTTTGCTCCTGTGTGCTCGCGCACTCTCGCCTTTTCCACTTATTGTTATTTTTTATTTATTTTTGATTTATTTTGTCAATATAAAAAAAATACGCATCGTGCTGTGCCGTTTGTGTTTGCTTGAGTGCATTCGTGCGCTCTCGATTTCTCAACTTTACAATTTTTTGGATATTATTTATCTATTCCTGAGAGTTTATCTTATTTTTTATTTGTTTATTTAAATGAAGTCGACCAGTTGCCTGCCCTTCCTTCCATTATCCGTCACCGAGACAAACTGAACAAAGTTCTGAGTTCGACCTTGTAAAGATAAGGATTCAGGTCTGTCTGCTGTTTACCTTTGCTCCTGCGCGCACTGCCCTTCTCTCCACATTTATGTGTTTGTTTGTTTGTCTATCTAATCTTTTGGGTTTTTATTTCTAATGAGGTCGACCAGTTGTCTATTTATTATTTTTTTTTACTACGCATCAAGCTGCGCTGCTTGTCTTTGCTCCTGTGTGCACGCGCACTCTCGCCTTTTCCACTTATTTTTATTTTTGATTTATTTTTGATTTATTTTGTCAATTTAAATAAAAATACGCATCGTGCTGTGCTGTTTGTGTTTGCTTGAGTGCATTCGCGCGCTCTCGCTTTCTCCACTTTACAATTTTTTTGTTATTATTTATCTATTCCTGAGAGTTTATCTTATTTTTTATTTGTTTATTTAAATGAAGTCGACCAGTTGCCTGCCCTTCCTTCCATTATCCGTCACCGAGACAACCTGAACAAAGTTCTGAGGTCGACCTTGTAAAGATAAGGATTAAGGTCTGTCTGCTGTTTACATTTGCTCCTGCGCGCACTGACCTTCTCTCCACATTTATGTGTTTGTTTGTTTGTCTATCTAATCTTTTGGGTTTTTATTTCTAATGAGGTCGACCAGTTGTCTATTTATTATTTTTTTTACTACGCATCAAGCTGCGCTGCTTGTCTTTGCTCCTGTGTGCTCGCGCACTCTCGCCTTTTCCACTTATTTTTATTTTTGATTTATTTTTGATTTATTTTGTCAATTTAAAAAAAATACGCATCGTGCTGTGCTGTTTGTGTTTGCTTGAGTGCATTCGCGCGCTCTCGCTTTCTCCACTTTACAATTTTTTTGTTATTATTTATATATTCCTGAGAGTTTATCTTATTTTTTATTTGTTTATTTAAATGAAGTCGACCAGTTGCCTGCCCTTCCTTCCATTATCCGTCACCGAGACAAACTGAACAAAGTTCTGAGGTCGACCTTGTAAAGATAAGGATTCAGGTCTGTCTGCTGTTTACCTTTGCTCCTGCGCGCACTGCCCTTCTCTCCACATTTATGTGTTTGTTTGTTTGTCTATCTAATCTTTTGGGTTTTTTTTCTAATGAGGTCGACCAGTTGTCTATTTATTATTTTCTTTACTACGCATCAAGCTTCGCTGCTTGTCTTTGCTCCTGTGTGCTCGCGCACACTCGCCTTTTCCACTTATTTTTATTTTGGATTTATTTTTTATTTATTTTGTCAATTTAAAAAAAAATACGCATCGTGCTGTGCTGTTTGTGTTTGCTTGAGTGGTTTCGCGCGCTCTCGCTTTGTGCACTTTACAATTTTTTTGTTATTATTTATCTATTCCTGAGAGTTTATCTTATTTTTTATTTGTTTATTTAAATGAAGTCGACCAGTTGCCTGCCCTTCCTTCCATTATCCATCACCGAGACAAAGTGAACAAAGTTCTGAGGTCGACCTTGTAAAGATAAGGATTCAGGTCTGTCTGTTGTTTACCTTTGCTCCTGCGCGCACTGCCCTTCTCTCCACATTTATGTGTTTGTTTGTTTGTCTATCCAATCTTTTGGGATTTTATTTCTAATGAGGTCGACCAGTTGTCTATTTATTATTTTTTTTTACTACGCAACAAGCTGCGCTGCTTGTCTTTGCTCCTGTGTGCTCGCGCACACTCGCCTTTTCCACTTATTTTTATTTTTGATTTATTTTTGATTTATTTTGTCAATTTTTTTAAAAAAATACGCATCGTGCTGTGCTGTTTGTGTTTGCTTGAGTGCATTCGCGCGCTCTCGCTTTCTCCACTTTACAATTTTTTTGTTATTATTTATCTATTCCTGAGAGTTTATCTTATTTTTTATTTGTTTATTTAAATGAAGTCGACCAGTTGCCTGCCCTTCCTTCCATTATCCTTCACCGACACAAACTGAACAAAGTTCTGAGGTCGACCTTGTAAAGATAAGGATTCAGGTCTGTCTGCTGTTTACATTTGCTCCTGCCCGCACTGCCCTTCTCTCCACATTTATGTGTTTGTTTGTTTGTCTATCTAATCTTTTGGGTTTTTATTTCTAATGAGGTCGACCAGTTGTCTATTTATTATTTTTTTTACTACGCATCAAGCTGCGCTGCTTGTCTTTGCTCCTGTGTGCTCGCGCACTCTCGCCTTTTCCACTTATTTTTATTTTTGATTTATTTTTGATTTACTTTGTCAATTTTTTAAAAAAATACGCATCCTGCTGTGCTGTTTGTGTTTGCTTGAGTGCATTCCCGCGCTCTCGCTTTCTCCACTTTACAATTTTTTTGTTATTATTTATCTATTCCTGAGAGTTTATATTATTTTTTATTTGTTTATTTAAATGAAGTCGACCAGTTGCCTGCCCTTCCTTCCATTATCCGTCACCGAGAAAAACTGAACAAAGTTCTGAGGTCGACCTTGTAAAGATAAGGATTCAGGTCTGTCTGCTGTTTACCTTTGCTCCTGCGCGCACTGCCCTTCTCTCCACATTTATGTGTTTGTTTGTTTGTCTATCTAATCTTTTGGGTTTTTTTTCTAATGAGGTCGACCAGTTGTCTATTTATTATTTTCTTTACTACGCATCAAGCTTCGCTGCTTGTCTTTGCTCCTGTGTGCTCGCGCACACTCGCCTTTTCCACTTATTTTTATTTTTGATTTATTTTTGATTTATTTTGTCAATTTAAAAAAAATACGCATCGTGCTGTGCTGTTTGTGTTTGCTTGAGTGCATTCGCGCGCTCTCGCTTTCTCCACTTTACAATTTTTTTGTTATTATTTATCTATTCCTGAGAGTTTATCTTATTTTTTATTTGTTTATTTAAATGAAGTCGACCAGTTGCCTCCCCTTCCTTCTATTATCCGTCACCGAGACAAACTGAACAAAGTTCTGAGGTCGACCTTGTAAAGATAAGGATTCAGGTCTGTCTGCTGTTTACCTTTGCTCCTGCGCGCACTGCCCTTCTCTCCACATTTATGTGTTTGTTTGTTTGTCTATCTAATCTTTTGGGTTTTTATTTCTAATGAGGTCGACCAGTTTTCTATTTATTATTTTTTTTACTACGCAACAAGCTGCGCTGCTTGTCTTTGCTCCTGTGTGCTCGCGCACTCTCGCCTTTTCCACTTATTTTTATTTTTGATTTATTTTTGATTTATTTTGTCAATTTAAAAAAAATACGCATCGTGCTGTGCTGTTTGTGTTTGTTGAGTGCTTTCGCGCGCTCTCGCTTTGTGCACTTTACAATTTTTTTGTTATTATTTATCTATTCCTGAGAGTTTATCTTATTTTTTATTTGTTTATTTAAATGAAGTCGACCAGTTGCCTGCCCTTCCTTCCATTATCCGTCACCGAGACAAACTGAACAAAGTTCTGAGGTCGACCTTGTAAAGATAAGGATTCAGGTCTGTCTGCTGTTTACCTTTGCTCCTGCGCGCACTGCCCTTCTCTCCACATTTATGTGTTTGTTTGTTTGTCTATCCAATCTTTTGGGTTTTTATTTCTAATGAGGTCGACCAGTTGTCTATTTATTATTTTTTTTACTACGCATCAAGCTGCGCTGCTTGTCTTTGCTCCTGTGTGCTCGCGCACTCTCGCCTTTTCCACTTATTTTTATTTTTGATTTATTTTTGATTTATTTTGTCAATTTTTTTAAAAAAATACGCATCGTGCTGTGCTGTTTGTGTTTGCTTGAGTGCATTCGCGCGCTCTCGCTTTCTCCACTTTACAATTTTTTTGTTATTATTTATCTATTCCTGAGAGTTTATCTTATTTTTTATTTGTTTATTTAAATGAAGTCGACCAGTTGCCTGCCCTTCCTTCCATTATCCGTCACCGAGACAAACTGAACAAAGTTCTGAGGTCGACCTTGTAAAGATAAGGATTCAGGTCTGTCTGCTGTTTACCTTTGCTCCTGCCCGCACTGCCCTTCTCTCCACATTTATGTGTTAGTTGGTTTGTCTATCTAATCTTTTGGGTTTTTATTTCTAATGAGGTCGACCAGTTGTCTATTTATTAATTTTTTTACTACGCGTCAAGCTGCGCTGCTTGTCTTTGCTCCTGTGTGCTCGCGCACTCTCGCCTTTTCCACTTATTTTTATTTTTGATTTATTTTTGATTTATTTTGTCAATTTAAAAAAAAATACGCATCGTGCTGTGCTGTTTGTGTTTGCTTGAGTGCATTCGCGCGCTCTCGCTTTCTCCACTTTACAATTTTTTTGTTATTATTTATCTATTCCTGAGAGTTTATCTTATTTTTATTTGTTTATTTAAATGAAGTCGACCAGTTGCCTGCCCTTCCTTCCATTATCCGTCACCGAGACAACCTGAACAAAGTTCTGAGGTCGACCTTGTAAAGATAAGGATTCAGGTCTGTCTGCTGTTTACCTTTGCTCCTGCGCGCACTGCCCTTCTCTCCACATTTATGTGTTTGTTTGTTTGTCTATCTAATCTTTTGGGTTTTTTTTCTAATGAGGTCGACCAGTTGTCTATTTATTATTTTCTTTACTACGCATCAAGCTTCGCTGCTTGTCTTTGCTCCTGTGTGCTCGCGCACACTCGCCTTTTCCACTTATTTTTATTTTTGATTTATTTTTGATTTATTTTGTCAATTTTAAAAAAAATACGCATCGTGCTGTGCTGTTTGTGTTTGCATGAGTGCATTCGCGCGCTCTCGCTTTCTCCACTTTACAATTTTTTTGTTATTATTTATCTATTCCTGAGAGTTTATCTTATTTTTTATTTGTTTATTTAAATGAAGTCGACCAATTGCCTGCCCTTCCTTCCAATATCCGTCACCGAGACAAACTGAACAAAGTTCTGAGGTCGACCTTGTAAAGATAAGGATTCAGGTCTGTCTGCTGTTTACCTTTGCTCCTGCGTGCACTGCCCTTCTCTCCACATTTATGTGTTTGTTTGTTTGTCTATCTTATCTTTTGGGTTTTTTTTCTAATGAGGTAGACCAGTTGTCTATTTATTATTTTCTTTACTACGCATCAAGCTTCGCTGCTTGTCTTTGCTCCTGTGTGCTCGCGCACTCGCCTTTTCCACTTATTTTTATTTTTGATTTATTTTTGATTTATTTTGTCAATTTTTTAAAAAAATACGCATCGTGCTGTGCTGTTTGTGTTTGCTTGAGTGCATTCGCGCGATCTCGCTTTCTCCACTTTACAATTTTTTTGTTATTATTTATCTATTCCTGAGAGTTTATCTTAATTTTTATTTGTTTATTTAAATGAAGTCGACCAGTTGCCTGCCCTTCCTTCCATTATCCGTCACCGAGACAAACTGAACAAAGTTCTGAGGTCGACCTTGTAAAGATAAGGATTCAGGTCTGTCTGCTGTTTACCTTTGCTCCTGCCCGCACTGCCCTTCTCTCCACATTTATGTGTTAGTTGGTTTGTCTATCTAATCTTTTGGGTTTTTATTTCTAATGAGGTCGACCAGTTGTCTATTTATTAATTTTTTTACTACGCGTCAAGCTGCGCTGCTTGTCTTTGCTCCTGTGTGCTCGCGCACTCTCGCCTTTTCCACTTATTTATATTTTTGATTTATTTTTGATTTATTTTGTCAATTTAAAAAAAAATACGCATCGTGCTGTGCTGTTTGTGTTTGCTTGAGTGCATTCGCGCGCTCTCGCTTTCTCCACTTTACAATTTTTTTGTTATTATTTATCTATTCCTGAGAGTTTATCTTAATTTTTATTTGTTATTTAAATGAAGTCGACCAGTTGCCTGCCCTTCCTTCCATTATCCGTCACCGAGACAAACTGAACAAAGTTCTGAGGTCGACCTTGTAAAGATATGGATTCAGGTCTGTCTGCTGTTTACCTTTGCTCCTGCGCGCACTGCCCTTCTCTCCACATTTATGTGTTTGTTTGTTTGTCTATCTAATCTTTTGGGTTTTTATTTCTAATGAGGTCGACCAGTTGTCTATTTATTATTCTTTTTACTACGCATCAAGCTGCGCTGCTTGTCTTTGCTCCTGTGTGCTCGCGCACTCTCGCCTTTTCAACTTATTGTTATTTTTTTTTTATTTTTGATTTATTTTGTCAATATAAAAAAAAATACGCATCGTGCTGTGCCGTTTGTGTTTGCTTGAGTGCATTCGTGCGCTCTCGATTTCTCAACTTTACAATTTTTTGGATATTATTTATCTATTCCTGAGAGTTTATCTTATTTTTATTTGTTTATTTAAATGAAGTCGACCAGTTGCCTGCCCTTCCTTCCATTATCCGTCACCGAGACAACCTGAACAAAGTTCTGAGGTCGACCTTGTAAAGATAAGGATTCAGGTCTGTCTGCTGTTTACCTTTGCTCCTGCGCGCACTGCCCTTCTCTCCACATTTATGTGTTTGTTTGTTTGTCTATCTAATCTTTTGGGTTTTTTTTCTAATGAGGTCGACCAGTTGTCTATTTATTATTTTTCTTTACTACGCATCAAGCTTCGCTGCTTGTCTTTGCTCCTGTGTGCTCGCGCACACTCGCCTTTTCCACTTATTTTTATTTTTGATTTATTTTTGATTTATTTGTCAATTTTAAAAAAAATACGCATCGTGCTGTGCTGTTTGTGTTTGCTTGAGTGCATTCGCGCGCTCTCGCTTTCTCCACTTTACAATTTTTTTGTTATTATTTATCTATTCCTGAGAGTTTATCTTATATTTTATTTGTTTATTTAAATGAAGTCGACCAGTTGCCTGCCCTTCCTTCCATTATCCGTCACCGAGACAAACTGAACAAAGTTCTGAGGTCGACCTTGTAAAGATAAGGATTCAGGTCTGTCTGCTGTTACCTTTGCTCCTGCGTGCACTGCCCTTCTCTCCACATTTATGTGTTTGTTTGTTTTGTCTATCTAATCTTTTGGGTTTTTTTTTTCTAATGAGGTAGACCAGTTGTCTATTTATTATTTTCTTTACTACGCATCAAGCTTCGCTGCTTGTCTTTGCTCCTGTGTGCTCGCGCACATCTCGCCTTTTCCACTTATTTTTATTTTTGATTTATTTTTGATTTATTTTGTCAATTTTTTAAAAAAAATACGCATCGTGCTGTGCTGTTTGTGTTTGCTTGAGTGCATTCGCACGCTCTCGCTTTCTCCACTTTACAATTTTTTTGTTATTATTTATCTATTCCTGAGAGTTTATCTTAATTTTTATTTGTTATTTAAATGAAGTCGACCAGTTGCCTGCCCTTCCTTCCATTATCCGTCACCGAGACAAACTGAACAAAGTTCTGAGGTCGACCTTGTAAAGATAAGGATTCAGGTCTGTCTGCTGTTTACCTTTGCTCCTGCGCGCACTGGCCTTCTCTCCACATTTATGTGTTTGTTTGTTTGTCTATCTAATCTTTTGGGTTTTTATTTCTAATGAGGTCGACCAGTTGTCTATTTATTATTCTTTTTACTACGCAATCAAGCTGCGCTGCTTGTCTTTGCTCCTGTGTGCAAGCGCACTCTCGCCTTTTCCACTTATTGTTATTTTTTATTTATTTTTTATTTATTTTGCCAATTTAAAAAAATACGCATCGTGCTGTGCTTTTTGTGTTTGCTTGAGTGCATTCGCGCTCTCGCTTTCTCCACTTTACAATTTTTTGCATATTATTTATCTATTCCTGAGAGTTTATCTTATTTTTATTTGTTTATTTAAATGAAGTCGACCAGTTGCCTGCCCTTCCTTCCATTATCCGTCACCGAGACAAACTGAACAAAGTTCTGAGGTCGACCTTGTAAAGATAAGGATTCAGGTCTGTCTGCTGTTTACCTTTGCTCCTGCGCACTGCCCTTCTCTCCACATTTATGTGTTTGTTTGTTAGTCTATCTAATCTTTTGGGTTTTTATTTCTAATGAGGTAGACCAGTTGTCTATTTATTATTTTTTTTTACTACGCATCAAGCTGCACTGCTTGTCTTTGCTCCTGTGTGCTCGCGCACTCTCGCCTTTTCCACTTATTGTTATTTTTTATTTATTTTTGATTTATTTTGTCAATATAAAAAAAATACGCATCGTGCTGTGCCGTTTGTGTTTGATTGAGTGCATTCGTGCGCTCTCGATTTCTCCACTTTACAATTTTTTGGATATTATTTATCTATTCCTGAGAGTTTATCTTATTTTTTATTTGTTTATTTAAATGAAGTCGACCAGTTGCCTGCCCTTCCTTCCATTATCCGTCACCGAGACAAACTGAACAAAGTTCTGAGGTCGACCTTGTAAAGATAAGGATTCAGGGTCTGTCTGCTGTTTACCTTTGCTCCTGCGCGCACTGCCCTTCTCTCCACATTTATGTGTTGTTTGTTTGTCTATCTAATCTTTTGGGTTTTTATTTCTAATGAGGTCGACCAGTTGTCTATTTATTATTTTTTTTACTACGCATCAAGCTGCGCTGGTTGTCTTTGCTCCTGTGTGCACGCGCACTCTCGCCTTTTCCACTTATTTTTATTTTTGATTTATTTTTGATTTATTTTTGATTTATTTTCTCAATTTAAAAAAAAATACGCATCGGGCTATGCTGTTTGTGTTTGCTTGAGTGCTTTCGCACGCTCTCGCTTTGTGCACTTTACAATTTTTTGTTATTATTTATCTATTCCTGAGAGTTTATCTTATTTTTTATTTGTTTATTTAAATGAAGTCGACCAGTTGCCTGCCCTTCCTTCCATTATCCGTCACCGAGACAACCTGAACAAAGTTCTGATGTCGACCTTGCTAAAGATAAGGATTCAGGTCTGTCTGCTGTTTACCTTTGCTCCTGCGCGCACTGCCCTTCTCTCCACATTTATGTGTTTGTTTGTTTGTCTATCTAATCTTTTGGGTTTTTTTTCTAATGAGGTCGACCAGTTGTCTATTTATTATTTTCTTTACTACGCATCAAGCTTCGCTGCTTGTCTTTGCTCCTGTGTGCTCGCGCACCCTCGCCTTTTCCACTTATTTATTATTTTGATTTATTTTTGATTTATTTTTGTCAATTTTTTTAAAAAAATACGCATCGTGCTGTGCTGTTTGTGTTTGCTTGAGTGCATTCGCACGCTCTCGCTTTCTCCACTTTACAATTTTTTTGTTATTATTTATCTATTCCTGAGAGTTTATCTTAATTTTTATTTGTTTATTTAAATGAAGTCGACCAGTTGCCCTGCCCTTCCTTCCATTATCCGTCACCGAGACAAACTGAACAAAGTTCTGAGGTCGACCTTGTAAAGATAAGGATTCAGGTCTGTCTGCTGTTTACCTTTGCTCCTGCGCGCACTGGCCTTCTCTCCACATTTATGTGTTTGTTTGTTTGTCTATCTATCTTCTTTGGGTTTTATTTCTAATGAGGTCGACCAGTTGTCTATTTATTATTCTTTTTACTACGCATCAAGCTGCGCTGCTTGTCTTTGCTCCTGTGTGCTCGCGCACTCTCGCCTTTTCCACTTATTGTTATTTTTTATTAATTTTTGATTTATTTTGTCAATATAAAAAAAAAATACGCATCGTGCTGTGCCGTTTGTGTTTGCTTGAGTGCATTCGTGCGCTCTCGCTTTCTCCACTTTACAATTTTTTGCATATTATTTATCTATTCCTGAGAGTTTATCTTATTTTTTATTTGTTTATTTAAATGAAGTCGACCAGTTGCCTGCCCTTCCTTCCATTATCCGTCACCGAGACAAACTGAACAAAGTCTGAGGTCGACCTTGTAAAGATAAGGATTCAGGTCTGTCTGCTGTTTACCTTTGCTCCTGCCCGCACTGCCCTTCTCTCCACATTTATGTGTTTGTTTGTTTGTCTATCTAATCTTTTGGGTTTTTATTTCTAATGAGGTCGACCAGCTTTGTCTATTTATTATTAATTTTACTACGCATCAAGCTTGCGCTGGTTGTCTTTGCTCCTGTGTGCACGCGCACTCTCGCCTTTTCCACTTATTTTTATTTTTGATTTATTTTTGATTTATTTTTGATTTATTTTGTCAATATAAAAAAAAATACGCATCGTGCTGTGCCGTTTGTGTTTGCTTGAGTGCATTCGTGCGCTCTTGCTTTCTCCACTTTAGAATTTTTTGCATATTATTTATCTATCCTGAGAGTTTATCTTACTTTTTATTTGTTTATATAAATGAGTCGACCAGTTGCCTGCCCTCCTTCCATTATCCGTCACCGAGACAAACTGAACAAATTCTGAGGTCGACCTTGTAAAGATAAGGATTCAGGTCTGTCTGCTGTTACCTTTGCTCCTGCGCGCACTGCCCTTCTCTCCACATTTATGTGTTTGTTTGTTTGTCTATCTAATCTTTTGGGTTTTTATTTCTAATGAGGTCGACCAGTTGTCTATTTATTATTTTTTTTACTACGCATCAAGCTGCGCTGGTTGTCTTTGCTCCTGTGTGCACGCGCACTCTCGCCTTTTCCACTTATTTTTTATTTTTTGATTTATTTTTGATTTATTTTCTCAATTTAAAAAAAAATACGCATCGTGCTGTGCTGTTTGTGTTTGCTTGAGTGCTTTCGCGCGCTCCTCGCTTTGTGCACTTTACAATTTTTTTGTTATTATTTATCTATTCCTGAGAGTTTATCTTATTTTTTAATTGTTTATTTAAATGAAGTCGACCAGTTGCCTGCCCTTCCTTCCATTATCCGTCACCGAGACAACTGAACAAAGTTCTGAGGTCGACCTTGTAAAGTTAAGGATTCAGGTCTGTCTGCTGTTTACCTTTGCTCCTGCGCGCACTGCCCTTCTCTCCACATTTATGTGTTTGTTTTGTTTGTCTATCCAATCTTTTGGGTTT
>NW_025956633.1:0-33002 GCF_023159225.1 Perognathus longimembris pacificus
ATCCGTCACCGAGACAAACTGAACAAATTTCTGAGGTCGACCTTGTAAAGATAAGGATTCAGGTCTGTCTGCTGTTTACCTTTGCTCCTACGCGCACTGCCCTTCTCTCCACATTTATGTGTTTGTTTGTTTGTCTATCTAATCTTTTGGGTTTTTATTTCTAATGAGGTCGACCCGTTGTCTATTTATTATTTTTTTTTACTACGCATCAAGCTGCGCTGCTTGTCTTTGCTCCTGTGTGCTCGCGCACTCTCGCCTTTTCCACTTATTTTTTATTTTTGATTTATTTTTGATTTATTTTGTCAATTTAAAAAAAATACGCATCGTGCTGTGCTGTTTGTGTTTGCTTGAGTGCATTCGCGCGCTCTCGCTTTCTCCACTTTACAATTTTTTAGTTATTATTTATCTATTCCTGAGAGTTTATCTTATTTTTTATTTGTTTATTTGAATGAAGTCGACCAGTTGCCTGCCCTTCCTTCCATTATCCGTCACCGAGACAAACTGAACAAAGTTCTGAGGTCGTCCTTGTAAAGCTAAGGATTCAGGTCTGTCTGCTGTTTACCTTTGCTCCTGCGCGCACTGCCCTTCTCTCCACATTTATGTGTTTGTTTGTTTGTCTATCTAATCTTTTGGGTTTTTATTTCTAATGAGGTCGACCAGTTGTCTATTTATTATTTTTTTTACTACGCATCAAGCTGCGCTGCTTGTCTTTGCTCCCGTGTGCTCGCGCACTCTCGCCTTTTCCACTTATTTATATTTTTGATTTATTTATGATTTATTTTGTCAATTTTAAAAAAAAATGCGCATCGTGCTGTGCTGTTTGTGTTTGCTTGAGTGCATTCGCTCGCTCTCGCTTTCTGCACTTTACAAATTTTTTTATTATTATTTATCTATTCCTGAGAGTTTATCTTATTTTTTATTTGTTTATTTAAATGAAGTCGACCAGTTGCCTGCCCTTCCTTCCATTATCCGTCACCGAGACGAACTGAACAAAGTTCTGAGGTCGACCTTGTAAAGATAAGGATTCAGGTCTGTCTGCTGTTTACCTTTGCTCCTGCGCGCACTGCCCTTCTCTCCACATTTATGTGGTTTGTTTGTTTGTCTATCTAATCTTTTGGGTTTTTATTTCTAATGAGGTCGACCAGTTGTGTATTTATTATTTTTTTTACTACGCATCAAGCTGCGCTGCTTGTCTTTGCTCCTGTGTGCTCGCGCACTCTCGCATTTTCCACTTATTGTTATTTTTGATTTATTTTTGATTTATTTTGTCAATTTAAAAAAAAATACGCATCGTACTTTGCTGTTTGTGTTTGCTTGAGTGCCTTCGCGTGCTCTTGCTTTCTCCACTTTACAATTTTTTTGTTATTATTTATCTATTCCTGAGAGTTTATCTTATTTTTTATTTGTTTATTTAAATGAAGTCGACCAGTTGCCTGCCCTTCCTTCCATTATCCGTCACCGAGACAAACTGAACAAAGTTCTGAGGACGACCTTGTAAAGATAAGGATTCAGGACTGTCTGCTGTTTACTTTTGCTCCTGCGCGCACTGCCCTTCTCTCCACATTTATGTGTTTGTTTGTTTGTCTATCTAATCTTTTGGGTTTTTATTTCTAATGAGGTCGACCAGTTGTCTATTTATTATTTTTTTTTACTACGCATCAAGCTGCGCTGCTTGTCTTTGCTCCTGTGTGCTCGCGCACTCTCGCCTTTTCCACTTATTTTTATTTTTGATTTATTTTTGATTTATTTTGTCAATTTTAAAAAAAAATACGCATCGTGCTGTGCTGTTTGTGTTTGCTTGAGTGCATTCGCGCGCTCTCGCTTTCTCCACTTTACAATTTCTTTGTTATTATTTATCTATTCCTGAGAGTTTATCTTATTTTTTATTTGTTTATTTAAATGAAGTCGACCAGTTGCCTGCCCTTCCTTCCATTATCCGTCACCGAGACAAACTGAACAAATTTCTGAGGTCGACCTTGTAAAGATAAGGATTCAGGTCTGTCTGCTGTTTACCTTTGCTCCTACGCGCACTGCCCTTCTCTCCACATTTATGTGTTTGTTTGTTTGTCTATCTAATCTTTTGGGTTTTTATTTCTAATGAGGTCGACCCGTTGTCTATTTATTATTTTTTTTACTACGCATCAAGCTGCGCTGCTTGTCTTTGCTCCTGTGTGCTCGCGCACTCTCGCCTTTTCCACTTATTTTATTTTTGATTTATTTTTGATTTATTTTGTCAATTTAAAAAAAATACGCATCGTGCTGTGCTGTTTGTGTTTGCTTGAGTGCATTCGCGCGCTCTCGCTTTCTCCACTTTACAATTTTTTTAGTTATTATTTATCTATTCCTGAGAGTTTATCTTATTTTTTATTTGTTTATTTGAATGAAGTCGACCAGTTGCCTGCCCTTCCTTCCATTATCCGTCACCGAGACAAACTGAACAAAGTTCTGAGGTCGTCCTTGTAAAGCTAAGGATTCAGGTCTGTCTGCTGTTTACCTTTGCTCCTGCGCGCACTGCCCTTCTCTCCACATTTATGTGTTTGTTTGTTTGTCTATCTAATCTTTTGGGTTTTTATTTCTAATGAGGTCGACCAGTTGTCTATTTATTATTTTTTTTACTACGCATCAAGCTGCGCTGCTTGTCTTTGCTCCTGTGTGCTCGCGCACTCTCGCCTTTTCCACTTATTTTTATTTTTGATTTATTTTTGATTTATTTTGTCAATTAAAAAAAATACGCATCGTGCTTTGCTGTTTGTGTTTGCTTGAGTGCATTCGCGCGCTCTCGCTTTCTCCACTTTACAATTTTTTTGTTATTATTTATCTATTCCTGAGAGTTTATCTTATTTTTTTGTTTATTTAAATGAAGTCGACCAGTTGCCTGCCCTTCCTTCCATTATCCGTCACCGAGACAAACTGAACAAAGTTCTGAGGTCGACCTTGTAAAGATAAGGATTCAGGTCTGTCTGCTGTTTACCTTTGCTCCTGCGCGCACTGCCCTTCTCTCCACATTTATGTGTTTGTTTGTTTGTCTATCTAATCTTTTGGGTTTTTATTTCTAATGAGGTCGACCAGTTGTCTATTTATTATTTTTTTTACTACGCATCAAGCTACGCTGCTTGTCTTTGCTCCTGTGTGCTCGCGCACTCTCGCCTTTTCCACTTATTTTTATTTTTGATTTATTTTGTCAATTTTTAAAAAAAATACGCATCGTGCTGTGCTGTTTGTGTTTGCTTGAGTGCATTCGCGCGCTCTCGCTTTCTCCAGTTTACTATTTTTTTGTTATTATATATCTATTCCTGAGAGTTTATCCTTTTTTTTAATTGTTTATTTAAATGAAGTCGACCAGTTGCCTGCCCTTCCTTAAATTATCCGTCACCGAGACAAACTGAACAAAGTTCTGAGGTCGCCCTTGTAAAGATATGGATTCAGGACTGTCTGTTTTTACCTTTGCTCCTGCGCCCACTGCCATTCTCTCCACATTTATGTGTTTGTTTGTTTGTCTATCTAATCTTTTGGGTTTTTATTTCTAATGAGGACGACCCGTTGTCTATTTATTATTTTTTTACTACGCATCAAGCTGCGCTGCTTGTCTTTGCTCCTGTGTGCTCGCGCACTCTCGCCTTTTCCACTTATTTTTATTTTTGATTTATTTTTGATTTATTTTGTCAATTTAAAAAAAAATACGCATCGTGCTGTGCTGTTTGTGTTTGCTTGAGTGCATTCGCGCGCTTTCGCTTTCTCCACTTCACAATTTTTTTGTTATTATTTTTCTATTCCTGAGAGTTTATCTTATTTTTTATTTGTTTATTTAAATGAAGTCGACCAGTTGCCTGCACTTCCTTCCATTATCCGTCACCGAGACAAACTGAACAAAGTCCTGAGGTCGTCCTTGTAAAGATAAGGATTCAGGTCTGTCTGCTGTTTACCTTTGCTCCTGCGCGCACTGCCCTTCTCTCCACATTTATGTGGTTGTTTGTTTGTCTATCTAATCTTTTGGGTATTTATTTCTAATGAGGTCGACCAGTTGTGTATTTTATTATTTTTTTTACTACGCATCAAGCTGCGCTGCTTGTCTTTGCTCCTGTGTGCTCGCGCACTCTCGCCTTTTCCACTTATTTTTATTTTTGATTTATTTTGTCAATTTTAAAAAAAAATACGCATCGTGCTGTGCTGTTTGTGTTTGCTTGAGTGCATTCGTGCGCTCTCGCTTTCTCCACTTTACAATTTTTTTGTTATTATTTATCTATTCCTGAGAGTTTATCTTTTTTTTTTAATTTTTTATTTAAATGAAGTCGACCAGTTGCCTGCCCTTCCTTCCATTATCCGTCACCGAGACGAACTGAACAAAGTTCTGAGGTCGACCTTTTAAAGATAAGGATTCAGGTCTGTCTGCTGTTTACCTTTGCTCCTGCGCGCACTGCCCTTTTCTCCACATTTATGTGTTTGTATGTTTGTCTATCTAATCTTTTGGGTTTTTATTTCTAATGAGGTCGACCAGTTGTCTATTTATTATTTTTTTACTACGCATCAAGCTGCGCTGCTTGTCTTTGCTCCTGTGTGCTTGCGCACTCTCGCCTTTTCCACTTATTTTTATTTTTGGTTTATTTTTTGATTTATTTTGTCAATTTTAAAAAAAAATACGCATCGTGCTGTGCTGTTTGTGTTTGCTTGAGTGCATTCGCTCGCTCTCGCTTTCTGCACTTTACAATTTTTTTGTTATTATTTATCTATTCCTGAGAGTTTATCTTATTTTTTATTTGTTTATTTAAATGAAGTCGACCAGTTGCCTGCCCTTCCTTCCATTATCCGTCACCGAGACGAACTGAACAAATTTCTGAGGTCGACCTTGTAAAGATAAGGATTCAGGTCTGTCTGCTGTTTACCTTTGCTCCTGCGCGCACTGCCCTTCTCTCCACATTTATGTGTTTGTTTGTTTGTCTATCTAATCTTTTGGGTTTTTATTTCTAATGAGGTCGACCAGTTGTCTCTTTATTATTTTTTTTACTACGCATCAAGCTGCGCTGCTTGTCTTTGCTCCTGTGTGCTCGCGCACTCTCGCATTTTCCACTTATTGTTATTTTTGATTTATTTTTGATTTATTTTGTCAATTTAAAAAAAAATACGCATCGTACTTTGCTGTTTGTGTTTGCTTGAGTGCATTCGCGCGCTCTTGCTTTCTCCACTTTACAATTTTTTTGTTATTATTTATCTATTCCTGAGAGTTTATCTTATTTTTTATTTGTTTTATTTAAATGAAGTCGACCAGTTGCCTGCCCTTCCTTCCATTTTCCGTCACCGAGACAAACTGAACAAAGTTCTGAGGACGACCTTGTAAAGATAAGGATTCAGGTCTGTCTGCTGTTTACTTTTGCTCCTGCGCGCACTGCCCTTCTCTCCACATTTATGTGTTTGTTTGTTTGTCTATCTAATCTTTTGGGTTTTTATTTCTAATGAGGGTCGACCAGTTGTCTATTTATTATTTTTTTTTACTATGCATCAAGCTGCGCTGCTTGTCTTTGCTCCTGTGTGCTCGCGCACTCTCGCCTTTTCCACTTATTTTTAATTTTGATTTATTTTTGATTTATTTTGTCAATTTAAAAAAAAATACGCATCGTGCTGTGCTGTTTGTGTTTGCTTGAGTGCATTCGCGCGCTCTCGCTTTCTCCACTTTACAATTTTTTTTGTTATTATTTATCTATTTCTGAGAGTTTATCTTATTTTTTATTTGTTTATTTAAATGAAGTCGACCAGTTGCCTGCCCTTCCTTCCATTATCCGTCACCGAGACAAACTGAACAAAGTTCTGAGGTCGACCTTGTAAAGATAAGGATTCAGGTCTGTCTGCTGTTTACCTTTGCTCCTGCGCGCACTGCCCTTCTCTCCACATTTATGTGTTTGTTTGTTTGTCTATCTAATCTTTTGGGTTTTTTATTTCTAATGAGGTCGACCAGTTGTCTATTTATTATTTTTTTTACTACGCATCAAGCTGCGCTGCTTGTCTTTGCTACTGTGTGCTCGCGCACTCTCGCCTTTTCCACTTATTTTTATTTTTGATTTATTTTTGATTTATTTTGTCAATTTAAAAAAAAATACGCATCGTGCTGTGCTGTTTGTGTTTGCTTGAGTGCATTCGCGCGCTCTCGCTTTCTCCACTTTACAATTTCTTTGTTATTATTTATCTATTCCTGAGAGTTTATCTTATTTTTTATTTGTTTATTTAAATGAAGTCGACCAGTTGCCTGCCCTTCCTTCCATTATCCGTCACCGAGACGAACTGAACAAAGTTCTGAGGTCGACCTTGTAAAGATAAGGATTCAGGTCTGTCTGCTGTTTACCTTTTGCTCCTGCGCGCACTGCCCTTCTCTCCACATTTATGTGTTTGTTTGTTTGTCTATCTAATCTTTTGGGTTTTTATTTCTAATGAGGTCGACCAGTTGTGTATTTATTATTTTTTTTACTACGCATCAAGCTGCGCTGCTTGTCTTTGCTCCTGTGTGCTCGCGCACTCTCGCATTTTCCACTTATTGTTATTTTTTATTTATTTTTGATTTATTTTGTCAATTTAAAAAAAATACGCATCGTACTTTGCTGTTTGTGTTTGCTTGAGTGCATTCGCGCGCTCTTGCTTTCTCCACTTTACAATTTTTTTGTTATTATTTATCTATTCCTGAGAGTTTTCTTATTTTATTATTTGTTTATTTAAATGAAGTCGACCAGTTGCCTGCCCTTCCTTCCATTATCCGTCACCTAGACAAACTGAACAAAGTTCTGAGGACGACCTTGTAAATATAAGGATTCAGGTCTGTCTGCTGTTTACTTTTGCTCCTGCGCGCACTGCCCTTCTCTCCACATTTATGTGTTTGTTTGTTTGTCTATCTAATCTTTTGGGTTTTTATTTCTAATGAGGTCGACCAGTTGTCTATTTATTATTTTTTTTACTATGCATCAAGCTGCGCTGCTTGTCTTTGCTCCTGTGTGCTCGCGCACTCTCGCCTTTTCCACTTATTTTTATTTTTGATTTATTTTTGATTTATTTTGTCAATTTAAAAAAAAAATACGCATCGTGCTGTGCTGTTTGTGTTTGCTTGAGTGCATTCGCGCGCTCTCGCTTTCTCCACTTTACAATTTCTTTGTTATTATTTATCTATTCCTGAGAGTTTATCTTATTTTTTATTTTTTTATTTAAATGAAGTCGACCAGTTGCCTGCCCTTCCTTCCATTATCCGTCACCGAGACAAACTGAACAAATTTCTGAGGTCGACCTTGTAAAGATAAGGATTCAGGTCTGTCTGCTGTTTACCTTTGCTCCTACGCGCACTGCCCTTCTCTCCACATTTATGTGTTTGTTTGTTTGTCTATCTAATCTTTTGGGTTTTTATTTCTAATGAGGTCGACCCGTTGTCTATTATATTATTTTTTTTACTACGCATCAAGCTGCGCTGCTTGTCTTTGCTACTGTGTGCTCGCGCACTCTCGCCTTTTCCACTTATTTTTATTTTTGATTTATTTTTATTTATTTTGTCAATTTAAAAAAAAATATGCATCGTGCTGTGCTGTTTGTGTTTGCTTGAGTGCATTCGCGCGCTCTCGCTTTCTCCACTTTACAATTTTCTTTGTTATTATTTATCTATTCCTGAGAGTTTATCTTATTTTTTATTTGTTTATTTAAATGAAGTCGACCAGTTGCCTGCCCTTCCTTCCAGTATCCGTCACCGAGACAAACTGAACAAATTTCTGAGGTCGACCTTGTAAAGATAAGGATTCAGGTCTGTCTGCTGTTTACCTTTGCTCCTACGTGCACTGCCCTTCTCTCCACATTTATGTGTTTGTTTGTTTGTCTATCTAATCTTTTGGGTTTTTATTTATAATGAGGTCGACCCGTTGTCTATTTATTATTTTTTTTACTACGCATCAAGCTGCGCTGCTTGTCTTTGCTCCTGTGTGCTCGCGCACTCTCGCCTTTTCCACTTATTTTTATTTTTGATTTATTTTTGATTTATTTTGTCAATTTTAAAAAAAAATACGCATCGTGCTGTGCTGTTTGTGTTTGCTTGAGTGCATTCGCGCGCTCTCGCTTTCTCCATTTTACAATTTTTTTGTTATTATTTATCTTTCCTGAGAGTTTATCTTATTTTTTATTTGTTTATTTGAATGAAGTCGACCAGTTGCCTGCCCTTCCTTCCATTATCCGTCACCGAGACAAACTGAACAAAGTTCTGAGGTCGTCCTTGTAAAGCTAAGGATTCAGGTCTGTCTGCTGTTTACCTTGCTCCTGCGCGCACTGCCCTTCTCTCCACATTTATGTGTTTGTTTGTTTGTCTATCTAATCTTTTGGGTTTTTATTTCTAATGAGGTCGACCAGTTGTCTATTTATTATTTTTTTTTACTACGCATCAAGCTGCGCTGCTTGTCTTTGCTCCTGTGTGCTCGCGCACTCTCGCCTTTTCCACTTATTTTTATTTTTGATTTATTTTTGATTTGTTTTGTCAATTTAAAAAAAATACGCATCGTGCTGTGCTGTTTGTGTTTGCTTGAGTGCATTCGCGCGCTCTCGCTTTCTGCACTTTACAATTTTTTTTGTTATTATTTATCTATTCCTGAGAGTTTATCTTATTTTTTTGTTTATTTAAATGAAGTCGACCAGTTGCCTACCCTTCCTTCCATTATCCGTTACCGAGACAAACTGAACAAAGTTCTGAGGTCGACCTTGTAAAGATAAGGATTCAGGTCTGTCTGCTGTTTACCTTTGCTCCTGCGCGCACTGCCCTTCTCTCCACATTTATGTGTTTGTGTGTTTGTCTATCTAATCTTTTGGGTTTTTATTTCTAATGAGGTCGACCAGTTGTCTATTTATTATTTTTTTTTACTACGCATCAAGCTGCGCTGCTTGTCTTTGCTCCTGTGTGCTCACGCACTCTCGCCTTTTCCACTTATATTTATTTTTGATTTATTTTGTCAATTTAAAAAAAAATACGCATCGTGCTGTGCTGTTTGTGTTTGCTTGAGTGCATTCGCGCGCGCTCTCGCTTTCTCCACTTTACAATTTTTTTCTTATTATTTATCTATTCCTGAGAGTTTATCTTATTTTTTATTTGTTTATTTTAATGAAGTCGACCAGTTGCCTGCACTTCCTTTCATTATCCGTCACCGAGACAAACTGAACAAAGTTCTGAGGTCGACCTTGTAAAGATAAGGATTCAGGTCTGTCTGCTGTTTACCTTTGCTCCTACGCGCACTGCCCTTCTCTCCACATTTATGTGTTTGTTTGTTTGTCTATCTAATCTTTTGGGTTTTTATTTCTAATGAGGTCGACCCGTTGTCTATTTATTATTTTTTTTACTACGCATCAAGCTGCGCTGCTTGTCTTTGCTCCTGTGTGCTCGCGCACTCTCGCCTTTTCCACTTATTTTTATTTTTGATTTATTTTTGATTTCTTTTGTCAAATATTAAAAAAAAATACGCATCGTGCTGTGCTGTTTGTGTTTGCTTGAGTGCATTCGCGCGCTCTCGCTTTCTGCACTTTACAATTTTTTTGTTATTATTTATCTATTCCTGAGAGTTTATCTTATTTTTTGTTTATTTAAATGAAGTCGACCAGTTGCCTGCCCTTCCTTCCATTATCCGTCACCGAGACAAACTGAACAAAGTTCTGAGGTCGACCTTGTAAAGATAAGGATTCAGGTCTGTCTGCTGTTTACCTTTGCTCCTGCGCGCACTGCCCTTCTCTCCACATTTATGTGTTTGTTTGTTTGTCTATCTAATCTTTTGGGTTTTTATTTCTAATGAGGTCGACCAGTTGTCTATTTATTATTTTTTTTACTACGCATCAAGCTGCGCTGCTTGTCTTTGCTCCTGTGTGCTCACGCACTCTCGCCTTTTCCACTTATTTTTATTTTTGATTTATTTTGTCAATTTTAAAAAAAAATACGCATCGTGCTGTGCTGTTTGTGTTTGCTTGAGTGCATTCGCGCGCTCTCGCTTTCTCCACTTTACAATTTTTTCTTATTATTTATCTATTCCTGAGAGTTTATCTTATTTTTTATTTGTTTATTTTAATGAAGTCGACCAGTTGCCTGCACTTCCTTCCATTATCCGTCACCGAGACAAACTGAACAAAGTTCTGAGGTCGACCTTGTAAAGATAAGGATTCAGGTCTGTCTGCTGTTTACCTTTGCTCCTGCGCGCACTGCCCTTCTCTCCACATTTATGTGTTTGTTTGTTTGTCTAACTAATCTTTTGGGTTTTTATTTCTAATGAGGTCGACCAGTTGTGTATTTATTATTTTTTTTACTACGCATCAAGCTGCGCTGCTTGTCTTTGCTCCTGTGTGCTCGCGCACTCTCGCCTTTTCCACTTATTTTTATTTTTGATTTATTTTTGATTTATTTTGTCAATTTAAAAAAAATACGCATCGTGCTGTGCTGTTTGTGTTTGCTTGAGTGCATTCGCGCGCTCTCGCTTTCTCCACTTTACAATTTTTTTTGTTATTATTTATCTATTCCTGAGAGTTTATCTTATTTTTTATTTGTTTATTTAAATGAAGTCGACCAGTTGCCTGCCCTTCCTTCCATTATCCGTCACCGAGACAAACTGAACAAAGTTCTGAGGTCGACCTTGTAAAGATAAGGATTCAGGTCTGTCTTCTGTTTACCTTTGCTCCTGCGCGCACTGCCCTTCTCTCCACATTTATGTGTTTGTTTGTTTGTCTATCTAATCTTTTGGGTTTTTATTTCTAATGAGGTCGACCAGTTGTCTATTTATTATTTTTTTTACTACGCATCAAGCTGCGCTGCTTGTCTTTGCTCCTGTGTGCTCGCGCACTCTCGCCTTTTCCACTTATTTTTATTTTTGATTTATTTTTGATTTATTTTGTCAATTTAAGAAAAAAATACGCATCGTGCTGTGCAGTTTGTGTTTGCTTGAGTGCATTCGCGCGCTCTCACTTTCTCCACTTTAAAATTTTTTTGTTATTATTTTTCTATTCCTGAGAGTTTATCTTATTTTTATTTGTTTATTTAAATGAAGTCGACCAGTTGCCTGCCCTTCCTTCCATTATCCGTCACCGAGACAAACTGAACAAAGTTCTGAGGTCGTCCTTGTAAAGATAAGGATTCAGGTCTGTCTGCTGTTTACCTTTGCTCCTGTGCGCCCTGCCCTTCTCTCCACATTTATGTGTTTGTTTGTTTGTCTATCTAATCTTTTGGGTATTTATTTCTAATGAGGTCGACCAGTTGTGTATTTATTATTTTTTTTACTACGCATCAAGCTGCGCTGCTTGTCTTTGCTCCTGTGTGCTCGCGCACTCTCGCCTTTTCCACTTATTTTTATTTTTGATTTATTTTTGATTTATTTTGTCAATTTAAAAAAAATACGCATCGTGCTGTGCTGTTTGTGTTTGCTTGAGTGCATTCGCGCGCTCTCGCTTTCTCCACTTTACAATTTCTTTGTTATTCTTTATCTATTCCTGAGAGTTTATCTTATTTTTTATTTGTTTATTTAAATGAAGTCGACCAGTTGCCTGCCCTTCCTTCCATTATCCGTCACCGAGACAAACTGAACAAAGTTCTGAGGTCGATCTTGTAAATATAAGGATTCAGGTCTGTCTTCTGTTTACCTTTGCTCCTGCGCGCACTGCCCTTCTCTCCACATTTATGTGTTTGTTTGTTTGTCTATCTAATCTTTTGGGTTTTTATTTCTAATGAGGTCGACCAGTTGTGTATTTATTATTTTTTTTACTACGCATCAAGCTGCGCTGCTTGTCTTTGCTCCTGTGTGCTCGCGCACTCTCGCCTTTTCCACTTATTTTTATTTTTGATTTATTTTGTCAATTTAAAAAAAAAATACGCATCGTGCTGTGCTGTTTGTGTTTGCTTGAGTGCATTCGTGCGCTCTCGCTTTCTCCACTTTACAATTTTTTTGTTATTATTTATCTATTCCTGAGAGTTTATCTTATTTATTATTTGTTTATTTAAATGAAGTCGACCAGTTGCCTGCCCTTCCTTCCATTATCCGTCACCGAGACAAAACTGAACAAAGTTCTGAGGTCGACCTTGTAAAGATAAGGATTCAGGTCTGTCTGCTGTTTACCTTTGCTCCTGCGCCGCACTGCCCTTCTCTCCACATTTATGTGTTTGTTTGTTTGTCTATCTAATCTTTTGGGTTTTTATTTCTAATGAGGTCGACCAGTTGTGTATTTATTATTTTTTTTTACTATGCATCAAGCTGCGCTGCTTGTCTTTGCTCCTGTGTGCTCGCGGACTCTCGCCTTTTTCCACTTATTTATATTTTTGATTTATTTATGATTTATTTTGTCAATTTAAAAAAAATACGCATCGTGCTGTGCTGTTGTGTTTGCTTGAGTGCATTCGCCCGCTCTCAGCTTTCTCCACTTTACAATTTTTTTGTTATTATTTATCTATTCCTGACAGTTTATCTTATTTTTTATTTGTTTATTTAAATGAAGTCGACCAGTTGCCTGCCTTTCCTTCCATTTTCCGTCACCGAGACAAACTGAACAAAGTTCTGAGGTCGACCTTGTAAAGTTAAGGATTCAAGTCTGTCTGCTGTTTACCTTTGCTCCTGCGCGCACTGCCCTTCTCTCCACATTTATGTGTTTGTTTGTTTGTCTATCTAATCTTTTGGGTTTTTTATTTCTAATGAGGTCGACCAGTTGTCTATTATTATTTTTTTTACTACGCATCAAGCTGCGCTGCTTGTCTTTGCTCCTGTGTGCTCGCGCACTCTCGCCTTTTCCACTTATTTTTTATTTTTGATTTATTTTTGATTTATTTTGTCAATTTAAAAAAAAATACGCATCGTGCTGTGCTGTTTGTGTTTGCTTGAGTGCATTCGCGCGCTCTCGCTTCCTCCACTTTACAATTTTTTTGTTATTATTTATCTATTCCTGAGAGTTTATCTTATTTTTTATTTGTTTATTTAAATGAAGTCGACCAGTTGCCTGCCCTTCCTTCCATTATCCGTCACCGAGACAAACTGAACAAAGTTCTGAGGTCGACCTTGTAAAGATAAGGATTCAGGTCTGTCTGCTGTTTACTTTTGCTCCTGCGCGCACTGCCCTTCTCTCCACATTTATGTGTTTGTTTGTTTTGTCTATCTAATCTTTTGGGTTTTTATTTCTAATGAGGTCGACCAGTTGTCTATTTATTATTTTTTTTACTACGCATCAAGCTGCGCTGCTTGTCGTTGCTCCTGTGTGCTCGCGCACTCTCGCCTTTTCCACTTATTTTTATTTTTGATTTATTTTGTCAATTTAAAAAAAAAAATACGCATCGTGCTGTGCTGTTTGTGTTTGCTTGAGTGCATTCGCGCGCTCTCGCTTTCTCCACTTTACAATTTTTTTCTTATTATTTATCTATTCCTGAGAGTTTATCTTATTTTTTATTTGTTTATTTTAATGAAGTCGACCAGTTGCCTGCACTTCCTTCATTATCCGTCACCGAGACAAACTGAACAAAGTTCTGAGGTCGACCTTGTAAAGATAAGGATTCAGGTCTGTCTGCTGTTTACCTTTGCTCCTGCGCGCACTGCCCTTCTCTCCACATTTATGTGTTTGTTTGTTTGTCTAACTAATCTTTTGGGTTTTTATTTCTAATGAGGTCGACCAGTTGTGTATTTATTATTTTTTTTACTACGCATCAAGCTGCGCTGCTTGTCTTTGCTCCTGTGTGCTCGCGCACTCTCGCCTTTTCCACTTATTTTTATTTTTGATTTATTTTTGATTTATTTTGTCAATTTAAAAAAAATACGCATCGTGCTGTGCTGTTTGTGTTTGCTTGAGTGCATTCGCGCGCTCTCGCTTTCTGCACTTTACAATTTTTTTGTTATTATTTATCTATTCCTGAGAGTTTATCTTATTTTTTATTTGTTTATTTAAATGAAGTCGACCAGTTGCCTGCCCTTCCTTCCATTATCCGTCACCGAGACCAACTGAACAAAGTTCTGAGGTCGACCTTGTAAAGATAAGGATTCAGGTCTGTCTGCTGTTTACCTTTGCTCCTGCGCGCACTGCCCTTCTCTCCACATTTATGTGTTTGTTTGTTTGTCTATCTAATCTTTTGGGTTTTTATTTCTAATGAGGTCGACCAGTTGTGTATTTATTA
Source organism: Perognathus longimembris pacificus (assembly GCF_023159225.1). Taxonomy (NCBI): domain Eukaryota; kingdom Metazoa; phylum Chordata; class Mammalia; order Rodentia; family Heteromyidae; genus Perognathus; species Perognathus longimembris. The sequence goes on from NW_025956633.1 coordinate 14,117, forward strand.
TTTTTTTTACTACGCATCAAGCTGCGCTGCTTGTCTTTGCTCCTGTGTGCTCGCGCACTCTCGCCTTTTCCACTTATTTTTATTTTTGATTTATTTTTGATTTATTTTGTCAATTTAAAAAAAATACGCATCGTGCTGTGCTGTTTGTGTTTGCTTGAGTGCATTCGCGCGCTCTCGCTTTCTCCACTTTACTATTTCTTTGTTATTATTTATCTATTCCTGAGAGTTTATCTTATTTTTTATTTGTTTATTTAAATGAAGCCGACCAGTTGCCTGCCCTTCCTTCCATTATCCGTCACCGAGACAAACTGAACAAAGTTCTGAGGTCGACCTTGTAAAGATAAGGATTCAGGTCTGTCTGCTGTTTACCTTTGCTCCTGCGCGCACTGCCCTTCTCTCCACATTTATGTGTTTGTTTGTTTGTCTATCTAATCTTTTGGGTTTTTATTTCTAATGAGGTCGACCAGTTGTCTATTTATTATTTTTTTTACTACTCATCAAGCTGCGCTGCTTGTCTTTGCTCCTGTGTGCTCGCGCACTCTCGCCTTTTCCACTTATTATTATTTTTGATTTATTTTGTCAATTTTAAAAAAAATACGCATCGTGCTGTGCTGTTTGTGTTTGCTTGAGTGCATTCGCGCGCTCTCGCTTTCTCCACTTTACAATTTTTTCTTATTATTTATCTATTCCTGAGAGTTTATCTTATTTTTTATTTGTTTATTTTAATGAAGTCGACCAGTTGCCTGCACTTCCTTCCATTATCCGTCACCGAGACAAACTGAACAAAGTTCTGAGGTCGACCTTGTAAAGATAAGGATTCAGGTCTGTCTGCTGTTTACCTTTGCTCCTGCGCGCACTGCCCTTCTCTCCACATTTATGTGTTTGTTTGTTTGTCTAACTAATCTTTTGGGTTTTTATTTCTAATGAGGTCGACCAGTTGTGTATTTATTATTTTTTTTACTACGCATCAAGCTGCGCTGCTTGTCTTTGCTCCTGTGTGCTCGCGCACTCTCGCCTTTTCCACTTATTTTTATTTTTGATTTATTTTTGATTTATTTTGTCAATTTAAAAAAAATACGCATCGTGCTGTGCTGTTTGTGTTTGCTTCAGTGCATTCGCGCGCTCTCGCTTTCTCGACTTTACAATTTTTTTGTTATTATTTATCTATTCCTGAGAGTTTATCTTATTTTTTTTGTTTATTTAAATGAAGTCGACCAGTTGCCTGCCCTTCCTTCCATTATCCGTCACCGAGACAAACTGAACAAAGTTCTGAGGTCGACCTTGTAAAGATAAGGATTCAGGTCTGTCTGCTGTTTACCTTTGCTCCTGCGCGCACTGCCCTTCTCTCCACATTTATGTGTTTGTTTGTTTGTCTATCTAATCTTTTGGGTTTTTATTTCTAATGAGGTCGACCAGTTGTCTATTTATTATTTTTTTTACTACGCATCAAGCTGCGCTGCTTGTCTTTGCTCCTGTGTGCTCGCGCACTCTCGCCTTTTCCACTTATTTTTATTTTTGATTTATTTTGTCAATTTTAAAAAAAATACGCATCGTGCTGTGCTGTTTGTGTTTGCTTGAGTGCATTCGCGCGCTCTCGTTATCTCCACTTTACAATTTTTTTGTTATTATTTATCTATTCTTGAGAGTTTATCTTATTTTTTATTTGTTTATTTAAATGAAGTCGACCAGTTGCCTGCCCTTCCTTCCATTATCCGTCACCGAGACAAACTGAACAAAGTTCTGAGGTCGACCTTGTAAAGTTAAGGATTCAAGTCTGTCTGCTGTTTACCTTTGCTCCTGCGCGCACTGCCCTTCTCTCCACATTTATGTGTTTGTTTGTTTGTCTATCTAATCTTTTGGGTTTTTATTTCTAATGAGGTCGACCAGTTGTCTATTTATTATTTTTTTTACTACGCATCAAGCTGCGCTGCTTGTCTTTGCTCCTGTGTGCTCGCGCACTCTCGCCTTTTCCACTTATTTTTATTTTTGATTTATTTTTGATTTATTTTGTCAATTTAAAAAAAAATACGCATCGTGCTGTGCTGTTTGTGTTTGCTTGAGTGCATTCGCGCGCTCTCGCTTCCTCCACTTTACAATTTTTTTGTTATTATTTATCTATTCCTGAGAGTTTATCTTATTTTTTATTTGTTTATTTAAATGAAGTCGACCAGTTGCCTGCCCTTCCTTCCATTATCCGTCACCGAGACAAACTGAACAAAGTTCTGAGGTCGACCTTGTAAAGATAAGGATTCAGGTCTGTCTGCTGTTTACTTTTGCTCCTGCGCGCACTGCCCTTCTCTCCACATTTATGTGTTTGTTTGTTTGTCTATCTAATCTTTTGGGTTTTTATTTCTAATGAGGTCGACCAGTTGTCTATTTATTATTTTTTTTACTACGCATCAAGCTGCGCTGCTTGTCGTTGCTCCTGTGTGCTCGCGCACTCTCGCCTTTTCCACTTATTTTTATTTTTGATTTATTTTGTCAATTTAAAAAAAAAATACGCATCGTGCTGTGCTGTTTGTGTTTGCTTGAGTGCATTCGCGCGCTCTCGCTTTCTCCACTTTACAATTTTTTCTTATTATTTATCTATTCCTGAGAGTTTATCTTATTTTTTATTTGTTTATTTTAATGAAGTCGACCAGTTGCCTGCACTTCCTTCCATTATCCGTCACCGAGACAAACTGAACAAAGTTCTGAGGTCGACCTTGTAAAGATAAGGATTCAGGTCTGTCTGCTGTTTACCTTTGCTCCTGCGCGCACTGCCCTTCTCTCCACATTTATGTGTTTGTTTGTTTGTCTAACTAATCTTTTGGGTTTTTATTTCTAATGAGGTCGACCAGTTGTGTATTTATTATTTTTTTTACTACGCATCAAGCTGCGCTGCTTGTCTTTGCTCCTGTGTGCTCGCGCACTCTCGCCTTTTCCACTTATTTTTATTTTTGATTTATTTTTGATTTATTTTGTCAATTTAAAAAAAATACGCATCGTGCTGTGCTGTTTGTGTTTGCTTGAGTGCATTCGCGCGCTCTCGCTTTCTGCACTTTACAATTTTTTTGTTATTATTTATCTATTCCTGAGAGTTTATCTTATTTTTTATTTGTTTATTTAAATGAAGTCGACCAGTTGCCTGCCCTTCCTTCCATTATCCGTCACCGAGACCAACTGAACAAAGTTCTGAGGTCGACCTTGTAAAGATAAGGATTCAGGTCTGTCTGCTGTTTACCTTTGCTCCTGCGCGCACTGCCCTTCTCTCCACATTTATGTGTTTGTTTGTTTGTCTATCTAATCTTTTGGGTTTTTATTTCTAATGAGGTCGACCAGTTGTGTATTTATTATTTTTTTTACTACGCATCAAGCTGCGCTGCTTGTCTTTGCTCCTGTGTGCTCGCGCACTCTCGCCTTTTCCACTTATTTTTATTTTTGATTTATTTTTGATTTATTTTGTCAATTTAAAAAAAAATACGCATCGTGCTGTGCTGTTTGTGTTTGCTTGAGTGCATTCGCGCGCTCTCGCTTTCTCCACTTTACTATTTCTTTGTTATTATTTATCTATTCCTGAGAGTTTATCTATTTTTTATTTGTTTATTTAAATGAAGCCGACCAGTTGCCTGCCCTTCCTTCCATTATCCGTCACCGAGACAAACTGAACAAAGTTCTGAGGTCGACCTTGTAAAGATAAGGATTCAGGTCTGTCTGCTGTTTACCTTTGCTCCTGCGCGCACTGCCCTTCTCTCCACATTTATGTGTTTGTTTGTTTGTCTATCTAATCTTTTGGGTTTTTATTTCTAATGAGGTCGACCAGTTGTCTATTTATTATTTTTTTTACTACTCATCAAGCTGCGCTGCTTGTCTTTGCTCCTGTGTGCTCGCGCACTCTCGCCTTTTCCACTTATTATTATTTTTGATTTATTTTGTCAATTTTAAAAAAAAAATACGCATCGTGCTGTGCTGTTTGTGTTTGCTTGAGTGCATTCGCGCGCTCTCGCTTTCTCCACTTTACAATTTTTTCTTATTATTTATCTATTCCTGAGAGTTTATCTTATTTTTTATTTGTTTATTTTAATGAAGTCGACCAGTTGCCTGCACTTCCTTCCATTATCCGTCACCGAGACAAACTGAACAAAGTTCTGAGGTCGACCTTGTAAAGATAAGGATTCAGGTCTGTCTGCTGTTTACCTTTGCTCCTGCGCGCACTGCCCTTCTCTCCACATTTATGTGTTTGTTTGTTTGTCTAACTAATCTTTTGGGTTTTTATTTCTAATGAGGTCGACCAGTTGTGTATTTATTATTTTTTTTACTACGCATCAAGCTGCGCTGCTTGTCTTTGCTCCTGTGTGCTCGCGCACTCTCGCCTTTTCCACTTATTTTTATTTTTGATTTATTTATGATTTATTTTGTCAATTTAAAAAAAATACGCATCGTGCTGTGCTGTTTGTGTTTGCTTCAGTGCATTCGCGCGCTCTCGCTTTCTCGACTTTACAATTTTTTTGTTATTATTTATCTATTCCTGAGAGTTTATCTTATTTTTTGTTTATTTAAATGAAGTCGACCAGTTGCCTGCCCTTCCTTCCATTATCCGTCACCGAGACAAACTGAACAAAGTTCTGAGGTCGACCTTGTAAAGATAAGGATTCAGGTCTGTCTGCTGTTTACCTTTGCTCCTGCGCGCACTGCCCTTCTCTCCACATTTATGTGTTTGTTTGTTTGTCTATCTAATCTTTTGGGTTTTTATTTCTAATGAGGTCGACCAGTTGTCTATTTATTATTTTTTTTACTACGCATCAAGCTGCGCTGCTTGTCTTTGCTCCTGTGTGCTCGCGCACTCTCGCCTTTTCCACTTATTTTTATTTTTGATTTATTTTGTCAATTTTAAAAAAAAATACGCATCGTGCTGTGCTGTTTGTGTTTGCTTGAGTGCATTCGCGCGCTCTCGTTATCTCCACTTTACAATTTTTTTGTTATTATTTATCTATTCTTGAGAGTTTATCTTATTTTTTATTTGTTTATTTAAATGAAGTCGACCAGTTGCCTGCCCTTCCTTCCATTATCCGTCACCGAGACAAACTGAACAAAGATCTGAGGTCGACCTTGTAAAGATAAGGATTCAGGTCTGTCTGCTGTTTACCTTTGCTCCTGCGCGCACTGCCCTTCTCTCCACATTTATGTGTTTGTTTGTTAGTCTATCTAATCTTTTGGGTTTTATTTCTAATGAGGTCGACCAGTTGTCTATTTATTATTTTTTTTACTACGCATCACGCTGCGCTGCTTGTCTCTGCTCCTGTGTGCTCGCGCACTCTCGCCTTTTCCACTTATTTTTATTTTTGCGTTATTTTTGATTTATTTTGTCAATTTAAAAAAAAATACGCATCGTGCTGTGCTGTTTGTGTTTGCTTGAGTGCATTCGCGCGCTCTCGCTTTCTCCACTTTACAATTTTTTGTTATTATTTATCTATTCCTGAGAGTTTATCTTATTTTTTATTTGTTTATTTAAATGAAGTCGACCAGTTGCCTGCCCTTCCTTCCATTGTCCGTCACCGAGACAAACTGAACAAAGTTCTGAGGTCGACATTGTAAAGATAAGGATTCAGGTCTGTCTGCTGATTACCTTTGCTCCTGCGCGCACTGCACTTCTCTCCACATTTTTGTGTTTGTTTGTTTGTCTATCTAATCTTTTGGGTTTTTATTTCTAATGAGGTCGACCAGTTGTCTATTTATTATTTTTTTTACTACGCATCAAGCTGCGCTGCTTGGCTTTGCTCCTGTGTGCTCGCGCACTCTCGCCTTTTCCACTTATATTTATTTATGATTTATTTTTGATTTATTTTGTCAATTAAAAAAAATACGCATCGTGCTGTGCTGTTTGTGTTTGCTTGAGTGCATTCACGTGCTCTCGCTTTCCCCAATTTACAATTTTTTTGTTATTATTTATCTATTCCTGAGAGTTTATCTTATTTTTTATTTGTTTATTTAAATGAAGTCGACCAGTTGCCTGCCCTTCCTTCCATTATCCGTCACCGAGACAAACTCAAAAAAGTTCTGAGGTCGACCTTGTAAAGATAAGGATTCAAGTCTGTATGCTGTTTACCTTTGCTCCTGCGTCCACTGCCCTTCTCACCACATTTATTTGTTTGTTTGTTTGTCTATCTAATCTTTTGGGTTTTTATTTCTAATGAGGTCGACCAGTTGTCTATTTATTATTTTTTTTACTACGCATCAAGCTGCGCTGATTTTCTTTGCTCCTGTGTGCTCGCGCACTCTCGCCTTTTCCACTTATTTTTATTTTTGATTTATTTTGTCAATTAAAAAAAAATACGCATCGTGCTGTGCTGTTTGTGTTTGCTTGAGTGCATTCGCGCGCTCTCGCTTTCTCCACTTTACAATTTTTTTGTTATTATTTATCTATTCTTGAGAGTTTATCTTATTTTTTATTTGTTTATTTAAATGAAGTCGACCAGTTGCCTGCCCTTCCTTCCATTATCCGTCACCGAGACAAACTGAACAAAGTTCTGAGGTCGACCTTGTAAAGATAAGGATTCAGGTCTGTCTGCTGTTTACCTTTGCTCCTGCCCGCACTCCCCTTCTCTCCACATTTACGTGTTTGTTTGTTTGTCTATCTAATCTTTTGTTTTTTTATTTCTAAGGAGGTCGACCAGTTGTCTATTTATTATTTTTTTTACTACGCATCAAGTTGCGCTGCTTGTCTTTGCTCCTGTGTGCTCGCGCACTCTCGCCTTTTCCACTTATTTTTATTTTTGATATATTTTTGATTTATTTTGTCAATTTTATAAAAAAATACGCATCTTGCTGTGCTGTTTGTGTTTGCTTGAGTGCATTCGCGCGCTCTCGCTTTCTCCACTTTACAAATTTTTGTGATTATTTATCTATTCATGAGAGTTTATCTCATTTTTTATTTGTTTATTTAAATGAAGTCGACCAGTTGCCTGCCCTTCCTTCCATTATCCGTCACCGAGACAAACTGAACAGTGTTCTGAGGTCGACCTTGTAAAGATAAGGATTCAGGTCTGTCTGCTGTTTACCTTTGCTCCTGCGGGCACTGCCCTTCTCTCCACGTTTATGTGCTTGTTTCTTTGTCTATCTAATCTTTTGGGTTTTTATTTCTAATGAGAACGACCAGTTGTGTATTTATTATTTTTTTTACTACGCATCAAGCTGCGCTGCTTGTCTTTGATCCTGTGTGCTCGCTCACTCTCGCCTTTTCCACTTATTTTTATTTTTGATTTATTTTTGATTTATTTTGTCAATTTCAAAAAAATACGCATCGTGCTGTGCTGTTTGTGTTTACTTGAGTGCATTCGCGCGCTCTCGCTTTCTCCACTTTACAATTTTTTTGTTATTATTTATCTATTCCTGAGAGTTTATCTTATTTTTTATTTGTTTATTTAAATGAAGTCGACCAGTTGCCTGCCCTTCCTTCCATTATCCGTCACCGAGACAAACTGAACAAAGTTCTGAGGTCGACCTTGTAAAGATAAGGATTCAGGTCTGTCTGCTGTTTACCTTTGCTCCTGCGCGCACTGCCCTTCTCTCCACATTTATGTGTTTGTTTGTTTGTCTATCTAATCTTTTGGGTTTTTATTTCTAATGAGGTCGACCAGTTGTGTATTTATTATTTTTTTTACTACGCATCAAGCTGCGCTGCTTGTCTTTGCTCCTGTGTGCTCGCGCACTCTCGCCTTTTCCACTTATTTTTATTTTTGATTTATTTTTGATTTATTTTGTCAATTTAAAAAAAATACGCATCGTGCTGTGCTGTTTGTGTTTGCTTGAGTGCATTCGCGCGCTCTCGCTTTCTCGACTTTACAATTTTTTTGTTATTATTTATCTATTCCTGAGAGTTTATCTTATTTTTTGTTTATTTAAATGAAGTCGACCAGTTGCCTGCCCTTCCTTCCATTATCCGTCACCGAGACAAACTGAACAAAGTTCTGAGGTCGACCTTGTAAAGATAAGGATTCAGGTCTGTCTGCTGTTTACCTTTGCTCCTGCGCGCACTGCCCTTCTCTCCACATTTATGTGTTTGTTTGTTTGTCTATCTAATCTTTTGGGTTTTTATTTCTAATGAGGTCGACCAGTTGTCTATTTATTATTTTTTTTACTACGCATCAAGCTGCGCTGCTTGTCTTTGCTCCTGTGTGCTCGCGCACTCTCGCCTTTTCCACTTATTTTTATTTTTGATTTATTTTGTCAATTTTAAAAAAAAATACGCATCGTGCTGTGCTGTTTGTGTTTGCTTGAGTGCATTCGCGCGCTCTCGTTATCTCCACTTTACAATTTTTTTGTTATTATTTATCTATTCTTGAGAGTTTATCTTATTTTTTATTTGTTTATTTAAATGAAGTCGACCAGTTGCCTGCCCTTCCTTCCATTATCCGTCACCGAGACAAACTGAACAAAGATCTGAGGTCGACCTTGTAAAGATAAGGATTCAGGTCTGTCTGCTGTTTACCTTTGCTCCTGCGCGCACTGCCCTTCTCTCCACATTTATGTGTTTGTTTGTTAGTCTATCTAATCTTTTGGGTTTTATTTCTAATGAGGTCGACCAGTTGTCTATTTATTATTTTTTTTACTACGCATCACGCTGCGCTGCTTGTCTCTGCTCCTGTGTGCTCGCGCACTCTCGCCTTTTCCACTTATTTTTATTTTTTGCGTTATTTTTGATTTATTTTGTCAATTTAAAAAAAAATACGCATCGTGCTGTGCAGTTTGTGTTTGCTTGAGTGCATTCGAGCGCTCTCGCTTTCTCCACTTTACAATTTTTTGTTATTATTTATCTATTCCTGAGAGTTTATCTTATTTTTTATTTGTTTATTTAAATGAAGTCGACCAGTTGCCTGCCCTTCCTTCCATTGTCCGTCACCGAGACAAACTGAACAAAGTTCTGAGGTCGACATTGTAAAGATAAGGATTCAGGTCTGTCTGCTGATTACCTTTGCTCCTGCGCGCACTGCACTTCTCTCCAAATTTTTGTGTTTGTTTGTTTGTCTATCTAATCTTTTGGGTTTTTATTTCTAATGAGGTCGACCAGTTGTCTATTTATTATTTTTTTTACTACGCATCAAGCTGCGCTGCTTGGCTTTGCTCCTGTGTGCTCGCGCACTCTCGCCTTTTCCACTTATATTTATTTATGATTTATTTTTGATTTATTTTGTCAATTAAAAAAAATACGCATCGTGCTGTGCTGTTTGTGTTTGCTTGAGTGCATTCACGTGCTCTCGCTTTCCCCACTTTACAATTTTTTTGTTATTATTTATCTATTCCTGAGAGTTTATCTTATTTTTTATTTGTTTATTTAAATGAAGTCGATCAGTTGCCTGCCCTTCCTTCCATTATCCGTCACCGAGACAAACTCAAAAAAGTTCTGAGGTCGACCTTGTAAAGATAAGGATTCAAGTCTGTATGCTGTTTACCTTTGCTCCTGCGTCCACTGCCCTTCTCACCACATTTATTTGTTTGTTTGTTTGTCTATCTAATCTTTTGGGTTTTTATTTCTAATGAGGTCGACCAGTTGTCTATTTATTATTTTTTTTACTACGCATCAAGCTGCGCTGATTTTCTTTGCTCCTGTGTGCTCGCGCACTCTCGCCTTTTCCACTTATTTTTATTTTTGATTTATTTTGTCAATTAAAAAAAAATACGCATCGTGCTGTGCTGTTTGTGTTTGCTTGAGTGCATTCGCGCGCTCTCGCTTTCTCCACTTTACAATTTTTTTGTTATTATTTATCTATTCTTGAGAGTTTATCTTATTTTTTATTTGTTTATTTAAATGAAGTCGACCAGTTGCCTGCCCTTCCTTCCATTATCCGTCACCGAGACAAACTGAACAAAGTTCTGAGGTCGACCTTGTAAAGATAAGGATTCAGGTCTGTCTGCTGTTTACCTTTGCTCCTGCCCGCACTCCCCTTCTCTCCACATTTACGTGTTTGTTTGTTTGTCTATCTAATCTTTTGTTTTTTTATTTCTAAGGAGGTCGACCAGTTGTCTATTTATTATTTTTTTTACTACGCATCAAGTTGCGCTGCTTGTCTTTGCTCCTGTGTGCTCGCGCACTCTCGCCTTTTCCACTTATTTTTATTTTTGATATATTTTTGATTTATTTTGTCAATTTTATAAAAAAATACGCATCTTGCTGTGCTGTTTGTGTTTGCTTGAGTGCATTCGCGCGCTCTCGCTTTCTCCACTTTACAAATTTTTGTGATTATTTATCTATTCATGAGAGTTTATCTCATTTTTTATTTGTTTATTTAAATGAAGTCGACCAGTTGCCTGCCCTTCCTTCCATTATCCGTCACCGAGACAAACTGAACAGTGTTCTGAGGTCGACCTTGTAAAGATAAGGATTCAGGTCTGTCTGCTGTTTACCTTTGCTCCTGCGGGCACTGCCCTTCTCTCCACGTTTATGTGCTTGTTTCTTTGTCTATCTAATCTTTTGGGTTTTTATTTCTAATGAGAACGACCAGTTGTGTATTTATTATTTTTTTTACTACGCATCAAGCTGCGCTGCTTGTCTTTGATCCTGTGTGCTCGCTCACTCTCGCCTTTTCCACTTATTTTTATTTTTGATTTATTTTTGATTTATTTTGTCAATTTCAAAAAAATACGCATCGTGCTGTGCTGTTTGTGTTTGCTTGAGTGCATTCGCGCGCTCTCGCTTTCTCCACTTTACAATTTTTTTGTTATTATTTATCTATTCCTGAGAGTTTATCTTATTTTTTATTTGTTTATTTAAATGAAGTCGACCAGTTGCCTGCCCTTCCTTCCATTATCCGTCACCGAGACAAACTGAACAAAGTTCTGAGGTCGACCTTGTAAAGATAAGGATTCAGGTCTGTCTGCTGTTTACCTTTGCTCCTGCGCGCACTGCCCTTCTCTCCACATTTATGTGTTTGTTTGTTTGTCTATCTAATCTTTTGGGTTTTTATTTCTAATGAGGTCGACCAGTTGTCTATTTAGTATTTTTTTACTACGCATCAAGCTGCGCTGCTTGTCTTTGCTCCTGTGTGCTCGCGCACTCTCGCCTTTTCCACTTATTATTATTTTTGATTTATTTTTCATTTATTTTGTCAATTTTAAAAAAAAAATACGCATCGTGCTGTGCTGTTTGTGTTGGCTTGAGTGCATTCGCGCGCTCTCGCTTTCTCCACTTTACAATTTTTTTGTTATTATTTATCTATTCCTGAGAGTTTATCTTATTTTTATTTGTTTATTTAAATGAAGTCGACCAGTTGCCTGCCCTTCCTTCCATTATCCGTCACCGAGACAAACTGAACAAAGTTCTGAGGTCGACCTTGTAAAGATAAGGATTCAGGTCTGTCTGCTGTTTACCTTTGCTCCTGCGCGCACTGCCCTTCTCTCCACATTTATGTGTTTGTTTGTTTGTCTATCTTATATTTTGGGTTTTTATTTCTAATGAGGTCGACCAGTTGTCTATTTATTATTTTTTTTACTACGCATCAAGCTGCGCTGCTTGTCTTTGCTCCTGTGTGCTCGCGCACTCTCGCCTTTTCCACTTATTTTTATTTTTGATTTATTTTTGATTTATTTTGTCAATTTAAAAAAAATACGCATCGTGCTGTGCTGTTTGTGTTTGCTTGAGTGCATTCGCGCGCTCTCGCTTTCTCCACTTTACAATTTGTTTGTTATTATTTATCTATTCCTGAGAGTTTATCTTATTTTTTATTTGTTTATTTAAATGAAGTCGACCAGTTGCCTGCCCTTCCTTCCATTATCCGTCACCGAGACAAACTGAACAAAGTTCTGAGGTCGACCTTGTAAAGATAAGGATTCAGGTCTGTCTGCTGTTTACCTTTGCTCCTGCGCGCACTGCCCTTCTCTCCACATTTATGTGTTTGTTTGTTTGTCTATCTAATCTTTTGGGTTTTTATTTCTAATGAGGTCGACCAGTTGTCTATTGATTATTTTTTTTACTACGCATCAAGCTGCGCTGCTTGTCTTTGCTCCTGTGTGCTCGCGCACTCTCGCCTTTTCCACTTATTTTTATTTTTGATTTATTTTTGATTTATTTTGTCAATTTTAAAAAAAAAATACGCATCGTGCTGTGCTGTTTGTGTTTGCTTGAGTGCATTCGCGCGCTCTCGCTTTCTCCACTTTACAATTTTTTTGTTATTATTTATCTATTCCTGAGAGTTTATCTTATTTTTTATTTGTTTATTTAAATGAAGTCGACCAGTTGCCTGCCCTTCCTTCCATTATCCGTCACCGAGACAAACTGAACAAAGTCCTGAGGTCGACCTTGTAAAGATAAGGATTCAGGTCTGTCTGCTGTTTACCTTTGCTCCTGCGCGCACTGCCCTTCTCTCCACATTTATGTGTTTGTTTGTTTGTCTATCTAATCTTTTGGGTTTTTATTTCTAATGAGGTCGACCAGTTGTCTATTTATTAGTTTTTTTACTACGCATCAAGCTGCGCTGCTTGTCTTTGCTCCTGTGTGCTCGCGCACTCTCGCCTTTTCCACTTATTTTTATTTTTGATTTATTTTTTATTTATTTTGTCAATTTCAAAAAAAAATACGCATCGTGCTGTGCTGTTTGTGTTTGCTTGAGTGCATTCGCGCGCTCTCGCTTTCATCCACTTTACAATTTTTTTGTTATTATTTATCTATTCCTGAGAGTTTATCTTATTTTTTATTTGTTTATTTAAATGAAGTCGACCAGTTGCCTGCCCTTCCTTCCATTATCCGTCACCGAGACAAACTGAACAATGTTCTGAGGTCGACCTTGTAAAGATAAGGATTCAGGTCTGTCTGCTGTTTACCTTTGCTCCTGCGCGCACTGCCTTTCTCTCCACATTTATGTGTTTGTTTGTTTGTCTATCTAATCTTTTGGGTTTTTATTTCTAATGAGTCGACCAGTTGTCTATTTATTATTTTTTTTACTACGCATCAAGCTGCGCTGCTTGTCTTTGCTCCTGTGTGCTCGCGCACTCTCGCCTTTTCCACTTATTTTTATTTTTGATTTATTTTTTATTTATTTTGTCAATTTCAAAAAAAAATACGCATCGTGCTGTGCTGTTTGTGTTTGCTTGAGTCCATTCGCGCGCTCTCGCTTTCTCCACTTTACAATTTTTTTGTTATTATTTATCTATTCCTGAGAGTTTATCTTATTTTTATTTGTTTATTTAAATGAAGTCGACCAGTTGCCTGCCCTTCATTCCATTATCCTTCACCGAGAAAAACTGAACAAAGTTCTGAGGTAGACCTTGTAAAGATAAGGATTCAGGTCTGTCTGCTGTTTACCTTTGCTCCTGCGGGCACTGCCCTTCTCTCCACATTTATGTGTTTGTTTGTTTGTCTATCTAATCTTTTGGGTTTTTATTTCTAATGAGGTCGACCAGTTGTCTATTAATTACTTTTTTTACTACGCATCAAGCTGCGCTGCTTGTCTTTGCTCCTGTGTGCTCGCGCACTCTCGCCTTTTCCACTTATTTTTATTTTTGATTTATTTTTGATTTATTTTGTCAATTTTAAAAAAAAATACGCATCGAGCTGTGCTGTTTGTGTTTGCTTGAGTGCATTCGCGCGCTCTCGCTTTCTCCACTTTACAATTTTTTTGTTATTATTTATGTATACCTGAGAGTTTATCTTATTTTTTATTTGTTTATTTAAATGAAGTCGACCAGTTGCCTGCCCTTCCTTCCATTATCCGTCACCGAGACAAACTGAACAAAGTTCTGAGGTCGACCTTGTAAAGATAAGGATTTAGGTCTGTCTGCTGTTTACCTTTGCTCCTGCGCGCACTGCCCTTCTCTCCACATTTATGTGTTTGTTTGTTTGTCTATCTAATCTTTTGGGTTTTTATTTCTAATGAGTCGACCAGTTGTCTATTTATTATTTTTTTTACTACGCATCAAGCTGCGCTGCTTGTCTTTGCTCCTGTGTGCTCGCGCACTCTCGCCTTTTCCACTTATTTTTATTTTTGATTTATTTTCGATTTATTTTGTCAATTAAAAAAAAATACGCATCGTGCTGTGCTGTTTGTGTTTGCTTGAGTGCATTCGCGCGCTCTCGCTTTCTCCACTTTACGATTTTTTTGTTATTATTTATCTATTCCTGAGAGTTTATCTTATTTTTTATTTGTTTATTTAAATGAAGTCGACCAGTTGCCTGCCCTTCCTTCCATTATCCGTCACCGAGACAAACTGAACAAAGTTCTGAGGTCGACCTTGTAAAGATAAGGATTCAGGTCTGTCTGCTGTTTACCTTTGCTCCTGCGCGCACTGCCCTTCTCTCCACATTTATGTGTTTGTTTCTTTGTCTATCTAATCTTTTGGGTTTTTATTTCTAATGAGGTCGACCAGTTGTCTATTTATTACTTTTTTTACTACGCATCAAGCTGCGTTGCTTGTCTCTGCTCCTGTGTGCTCGCGCACTCTCGCCTTTTCCACTTATTTTTATTTTTGATTTATTTTTGATTAATTTTGTCATTTTTAAAAATAAAATACGCATCGTGCTGTGCTGTTTGTGTTTGCTTGAGTGCATTCGCGCGCTCTCGCTTTCTCCACTTTACAATTTTTTTGTTATTATTTATCTCTTCCTGAGAGTGTATTTTATTTTTTATTTGTTTATTTAAATGAAGTCGACCAGTTGCCTGCCCTTCCTTCCATTATCCGTCACCGAGACAAACTGAACAAAGTTCTGAGGTCGACCTTGTAAAGATAGGGATGCAGGTCTGTCTGCTGTTTACCTTTGCTCCTGCGCGCACTGCCCTTCTCTCCACATTTATGTGTTTGTTTGTTTGTCTATCTAATCTTTTGGGTTTTTATTTCTAATGAGGTCGACCAGTTGTCTATTTATTATTTTTTTTTTACTACGCATCAAGCTGCGCTGCTTGTCTTTGCTCCTGTGTGCTCGCGCAGTCTCGCCTTTTCCACTTATTTTTATTTTTGATTTATTTTTGATTTATTTTGTCAATTTAAAAAAAAAATACGCATCGTGCTGTGCTGTTTGTGTTTGCTTGAGTGCATTCGCGCGCTCTCGCTTTCTCCACTTTACATTTTTTTTGTTATTATTTATCTATTCCTGAGAGTTTATCTTATTTTTTATTTGTTTATTTAAATGAAGTCGACCAGTTGCCTGCCCTTCCTTCCATTATCCGTCACCGAGACAAACTGAACAAAGTTCTGAGGTCGACCTTGTAAAGATAAGGATGCAGGTCTGTCTGCTGTTTACCTTTGCTCCTGCGCGCACTGCCCTTCTCTCCACATTTATGTGTTTTTTGTTTGTCTATCTAATCTTTTGGGTTTTTATTTCTAATGAGGTCGACCAGTTGTCTATTTATTATTTTTTTTACTACGCATCAAGCTGCGCTGCTTGTCTTTGCTCCTGTGTGCTCGCGCACTCTCGCCTTTTCCACTTATTTTTATTTTTGATTTATTTTTGATTTATATTGTCAATTTAAAAAAAATACGCATCGTGCTGTGCTGTTTGTGTTTGCTTGAGTGCATTCGCTCGCTCTCGCTTTATCCACTCTACAATTTTTTTGTTATTATTTATCTATTCCTGAGAGTTTATCTTATTTTTTATTTTTTTATTTAAATGAAGTCGACCAGTTGCCTGCCCTTCCTTCCATTATCCGTCACCGAGACAAACTGAACAAAGTTCTGAGGTCGACCTTGTAAAGATAAGTATTCAGGTCTGTCTGCTGTTTACCTTTGCTCCTGCGCGCACTGCCCATCTCTGCACATTTATGTGTTTGTTTGTTTGTCTAACTAATCTTTTGGGTTTTTATTTCTAATGAGGTCGACCAGTTGTCTATTTATTATTTTTTTTACTACGCATCAAGCTGCGCTGCTTGTCTTTGCTCCTGTGTGCTCGCGCACTCTCGCCTTTTCCACTTATTTTTATTTTTGATTTATTTTGTCAATTTTAAAAAAAAATACGCATCGTGCTGTGCTGTTTGTGTTTGCTTGAGTGCATTCGCGCTCTCTCGCTTTCTCCATTTTACAATTTTTTTTATTATTTATCTATTCCTGAGAGTTTATCTTATTTTTTATTTGTTTATTTAAATGAAGTCGACCAGTTGCCTGCCCTTCCTTCCATTATCCGTCACCGAGACAAACTGAACAAAGTTCTGAGGTCGACCTTGTAAAGATAAGGATTCAGGTCTGTCTGATGTTTACCTTTGCTCCTGCGCACACTGCCCTTCTCTCCACATTTATGTGTTTGTTTGTTTGTCTATCTAATCTTTTGGGTTTTTATTTCTAATGAGGTCAAACAGTTGTCTATTTATTATTTTTTTTACTACGCATCAAGCTGCGCTGCTTGTCTTTGCTCCTGTGTGCTCGCGCACTCTCGCCTTTTCTACTTATTTTTATTTTTGATTTATTTTTGATTTGTATTGCCAATTTAAAAAAAAATACGCATCGTGCTATGCTGTTTGTGTTTGCTTGAGTGCATTCGCGCGCTCTCGCTTTCTCCACTTTACAATTTTTTTGTTATTATTTATCTATTCCTGAGAGTTTATCTTATTATCTTTTGTTTATTTAAATGAAGTCGACCAGTTGCCTGCCCTTCCTTCCATTATCTGTCACCGAGACAAACTGAACAAAGTTCTGAGGTCGACCTTGTAAAGATAAGGGTTCAGGTCTGTCTGCTGTTTATCTTTGCTCCTGCACGCACTGCCCTTCTCTCCACATTTATGTGTTTGTTTGTTTGTCTATCGAATCTTTTGGGTTTTTATTTCTAATGAGGTCGACCAGTTGTCTATTTATTATTTTTTTTACTATGCATCAAGCTGCGCTGCTTGTCTTTGCTCCTGTGTGCTCGCGCACTCTCGCCTTTTCCACTTATTTTTATTTTTGATTTATTTTTGATTTATTTTGTCAATTTAAAAAAAATACGCATCGTGCTTTGCTGTTTGTGTTTGCTTGAGTGCATTCGCGCGCTCTCGCTTTCTGTACTTTACAATTTTTTTGTTATTATTTATCTATTCCTGAGAGTTTATCTTATTTTTTGTTTATTTAAATGAAGTCGACCAGTTGCCTGCCCTTCCTTCCATTATCCGTCACCGAGACAAACTGAACAAAGTTCTGAGGTCGACCTTGTAAAGATAAGGATTCAGGTCTGTGTGCTGTTTACCTTTGCTCCTGCGCGCACTGCCCTTCTCTCCACATTTATGTGTTTGTTTGTTTGTCTATCTAATCTTTTGGGTTTTTATTTCTAATGAGGTCGACCAGTTGTCTATTTATTATTTTTTTTACTACGCATCAAGCTGTGCTGCTTGTCTTTGCTCCTGTGAGCTCGCGCACTCTCGCCTTTTCCACTTATTTTTATTTTTGATTTATTTTTGATTTATTTTGTCAATTTAAAAAAAATACGCATCGTGCTTTGCTGTTTGTGTTTGCTTGAGTGCATTCGCGCGCTCTCGCTTTCTCCACTTTACAATTTTTTTGTTATTATTTATCTATTCCTGAGAGTTCATCTTATTTTTTATTTGTTTATTTAAATGAAGTCGACCAGTTGCCTGCCCTTCCTTCTATAATCCGTCACCGAGACAAACTTAACAAAGTTCTGAGGTCGTCCTTGTAAAGATAAGGATTCAGGTCTGTCTGCTGTTTACCTTTGCTCCTGCGCGGACTGCCCTTCTCTCCACATTTATGTGTTTGTTTGTTTGTCTATCTAATCTTTTGGGTTTTTATTTCTAATGAGGTCGACCAGTTGTCTATTTATTATTTTTTTTACTACGCATCAAGCTGCGCTGCTTGTCTTTGCTCCTGTGTGCTCGCGCACTCTCGCCTTTTCCACTTATTTTTATTTTTGATTTATTTTGTCAATTTAAAAAAAATACGCATCGTTTTGTGCTGTTTGTGTTTGCTTGAGTGCATTCGCGCGCTCTCGCTTTCTCCACTTTACAATTTTTTTTGTTATTATTTATCTATTCCTGAGAGTTTATCTTATTTTTTGTTTATTTAAATGAAGTCGACCAGTTGCCTGCCCTTCCTTCCATTATCCGTCAGCGAGACAAACTGAACAAAGTTCTGAGGTCGACCTTGTAAAGATAAGGATTCAGGTCTGTCTGCTGTTTACCTTTGCTCCTGCGCGCACTACCCTTCTCTCCCCATTTATGTGTTTGTTTGTTTGTCTATCTAATCTTTTGGGTTTTTATTTCTAATGAGGTCGACCAGTTGTCTATTTATTATTTTTTTTACTACGCATCAAGCTGCGCTGCTTGTCTTTGCTCCTGTGTGCTCGCGCACTCTCGCCTTTTCCATTTATTTTTATTTTTGATTTATTTTGTCAATTTAAAAAAAAATACGCATCGTGCTGTGCTATTTGTGTTTGCTTGAGTGCATTCGCGCGCTCTCGCTTTCTCCACTTTACAATTTTTTTGTTATTATTTATCTATTCCTGAGAGTTTATCTTATTTTTTATTTGTTTATTTAAATGAAGTCGACCAGTTGCCTGCCCTTCCTTCCATTATCCGTCACTGAGACAAACTGAACAAAGTTCTGAGGTCGACCTTGTAAAGATAAGAATTCAGGTCTGTCTGCTGTTTACCTTTGCTCCTGCGCGCACTGCCCTTCTCTCCACATTTATGTGTTTGTTTGTTTGTCTATCTAATCTTTTGGGTTTTTATTTCTAATGAGGTCGACCAGTTGTGTATTTATTATTTTTTTTACTACGCATCAAGCTGCGCTGCTTGTCTTTGCTCCTGTGTGCTCGCGCACTCTCGCCTTTTCCACTTATTTTTATTTTTGATTTATTTTTGATTTATTTTGTCAATTTAAAAAAAAATACTCATCGTGCTGTGCAGTTTGTGTTTGCTTGAGTGCATTCGCGCGCTCTCACTTTCTCCAATTTACAATTTTTTTGTTATTATTTATCTATTCCTGAGAGTTTATCTTAATTTTT
>NW_025956634.1:0-34410 GCF_023159225.1 Perognathus longimembris pacificus
GGAAGGGCAGGCAACTGGTCGACTTCATTTAAATAAACAAATAAAAAATAAGATAAACTCTCAGGAATAGATTAATAATATCCAAAAAATTGTAAAGTTGAGAAATCGAGAGCGCACGATTGCACTCAAGCAAACACAAACTGCACAGCACGATGCGTATTTTTTTTATATTGACAAAATAAATCAAAAATAAATAAAAAATAACAATAAGTGGAAAAGGCGAGAGTGCGCGAGCACACAGGAGCAAAGACAAGCAGCGCAGCTTGATGCGTAGTAAAAAGAATAATAAATAGCAACTGGTCGACCTCATTAGAAATAAAAACCCAAAAGATTAGATAGACAAACAAACAAACACATAAATGTGAGAGAAGGGCAGTGCGCGCAGGAGCAAAGGTAAACAGCAGACAGACCTGAATCCTTATCTTTACAAGGTCGACCTCAGAACTTTGTTCAGTTTGTCTCGGTGACGGATAATGGAAGGAAGGGCAGGCAACTGGTCGACTTCATTTAAATAAACAAATAAAAATTAAGATAAACTCTCAGGAATAGATAAATAATAACAAAAAAATTGTAAAGTGGAGAAAGCGAGAGCGCGCGAATGCACTCAAGCAAACACAAACAGCACAGCACGATGCGTATTTTTTTTAAATTGACAAAATAAATCAAAAATAAATCAAAAATAAAAATAAGTGGAAAAGGCGAGAGTGCGCGAGCACACAGGAGCAAAGACAAGCAGCGCAGCTTGACGCGTAGTAAAAAAAATAATAAATAGACAACTGGTCGACCTCATTAGAAATAAAAACCCAAAAGATTAGATAGACAAACCAACTAACACATAAATGTGGAGAGAAGGGCAGTTCGGGCAGGAGCAAAGGTAAACAGCAGACAGACCTGAATCCTTATCTTTACAAGGTCGACCTCAGAACTTTGTTCAGTTTGTCTCGGTGACGGATAATGGAAGGAAGGGCAGGCAACTGGTCGACTTCATTTAAATAAACAAATAAAAAATAAGATAAACTCTCAGGAATAGATAAATAATAACAAAAAAATTGTAAAGTGGAGAAAGCGAGAGCGCGCGAATGCACTCAAGCAAACACAAACAGCACAGCACGATGCGTATTTTTTTAAAAAAATTGACAAAATAAATCAAAAATAAATCAAAAATAAAAATAAGTGAAAAGGCGAGAGTGCGCGAGCACACAGGAGCAAAGACAAGCAGCGCAGCTTGATGCGTAGTAAAAAAAATAATAAATAGACAACTGGTCGACCTCATTAGAAATAAAAACCCAAAAGATTGGATAGACAAACAAACAAACACATAAATGTGGAGAGAAGGGCAGTGCGCGCAGGAGCAAAGGTAAACCAGCAGACAGACCTGAATCCTTATCTTTACAAGGTCGACCTCAGAACTTTGTTCAGTTTGTCTCGGTGACGGATAATGGAAGGAAGGGCAGGCAACTGGTCGACTTCATTTAAATAAACAAATAAAAATTCATAAGATAAACTCTCAGGAATAGATAAATAATAACAAAAAAATTGTAAAGTGCACAAAGCGAGAGCGCGCGAAAGCACTCAACAAACACAAACAGCACAGCACGATGCGTATTTTTTTTAAATTGACAAAATAAATCAAAAATAAATCAAAAATAAAAATAAGTGGAAAAGGCGAGAGTGCGCGAGCACACAGGAGCAAAGACAAGCAGCGCAGCTTGTTGCGTAGTAAAAAAAATAATAAATAGAAAACTGTCGACCTCATTAGAAATAAAAACCCAAAAGATTAGATAGACAAACAAACAAACACATAAATGTGGAGAGAAGGGCAGTGCACGCAGGAGCAAAGGTAAAGAGCAGACAGACCTGAATCCTTATCTTTACAAGGTCGACCTCAGAACTTTGTTCAATTTGTCTCGGTGACGGATAATGGAAGGAAGGGCAGGCAACTGGTCGACTTCATTTAAATAAACAAATAAAAAATAAGATAAACTCTCAGGAATAGATAAATAATAACAAAAAAATTGTAAAGTGGAGAAAGCGAGAGCGAGCGAATGCACTCAAGCAACACAAACAGCACAGCACGATGCGTATTTTTTTTAAATTGACAAAATAAATCAAAAATAAATCAAAAATAAAAATAGTGGAAAAGGCGAGTGTGCGCGAGCACACAGGAGCAAAGACAAGCAGCGAAGCTTGATGCGTAGTAAAGAAAATAATAAATAGACAACTGGTCGACCTCATTAGAAAAAAAACCCAAAAGATTAGATAGACAAACAAACAAACACATAAATGTGGAGAGAAGGCAATGCGCGCAGGAGCAAAGGTAAACAGCAGACAGACCTGAATCCTTATCTTTACAAGGTCGACCTCAGAACTTTGTTCAGTTTTTCTCGGTGACGGATAATGAAGGAAGGGCAGGCAACTGGTCGACTTCATTTAAAATAAACAAATAAAAAATAATATAAACTCTCAGGAATAGATAAATAATAACAAAAAAATGTAAAGTGGAGAAAGCGAGAGCGCGGGAATGCACTCAAGCAAACACAAACAGCACAGCAGGATGCGTATTTTTTTAAAAAAATTGACAAAATAAATCAAAAATAAATCAAAAATAAAAATAAGTGGAAAAGGCGAGTGTGCGCGAGCACACAGGAGCAAAGACAAGCAGCGCAGCTTGATGCGTAGTAAAAAAAATAATAAATAGACAACTGGTCGACCTCATTAGAAATAAAAACCCAAAAGATTAGATAGACAAACTAACAAACACATAAATGTGGAGAGAAGGGCAGTGCGGGCAGGAGCAAATGTAAACAGCAAACAGACCTGAATCCTTATCTTTACAAGGTCGACCTCAGAACTTTGTTCAGTTTGTGTCGGTGAAGGATAATGGAAGGAAGGGCAGGCAACTGGTCGACTTCATTTAAATAAACAAATAAAAAATAAGATAAACTCTCAGGAATAGATAAATAATAACAAAAAAATTGTAAAGTGGAGAAAGCGAGAGCGCGCGAATGCACTCAAGCAAACACAAACAGCACAGCACGATGGCGTATTTTTTTAAAAAAATTGACAAAATAAATCAAAAATAAATCAAAAATAAAAATAAGTGGAAAAGGCGAGTGTGCGCGAGCACACAGGAGCAAAGACAAGCAGCGCAGCTTGATGCGTAGTACAAAAAAATAATAAATAGACAACTGGTCGACCTCATTAGAAATAAAAACCAAAAGATTGGATAGACAAACAAACAAACACATAAATGTGGAGAGAAGGGCAGTGCGCGCAGGAGCAAAGGTAAACAGCAGACAGACCTGAATCCTTATCTTTACAAGGTCGACCTCAGAACTTTGTTCAGTTTGTCTCGGTGATGGATAATGGAAGGAAGGGCAGGCAACTGGTCGACTTCATTTAAATAAACAAATAAAAAATAAGATAAACTCTCAGGAATAGATAAATAATAACAAAAAAATTGTAAAGTGCACAAAGCGAGAGCGCGCGAAACCACTCAAGCAAACACAAACAGCACAGCACGATGCGTATTTTTTTTTAAATTGACAAAATAAATCAAAAATAAATCAAAAATAAAAATAAGTGGAAAAGGCGAGAGTGCGCGAGCACACAGGAGCAAAGACAAGCAGCGCAGCTTGATGCGTAGTAAAAAAAATAATAAATAGACAACTGGTCGACCTCATTAGAAATAAAAACCCAAAAGATTAGATAGACAAACAAACAAACACATAAATGTGGAGAGAAGGGCAGTGTGCGCAGGAGCAGAGGTAAACAGCAGACAGACCTGAATCCTTATCTTTACAAGGTCGACCTCAGAACTTTGTTCAGTTTGTGTCGGTGAAGGATAATGGAAGGAAGGGCAGGCAACTGGTCGACTTCATTTAAATAAACAAATAAAAAATAAGATAAACTCTCAGGAATAGATAAATAATAACAAAAAAATTGTAAAGTGGAGAAAGCGAGAGCGCGTGAATGCACTCAAGCAAACACAAACAGCACAGCACGATGCGTATTTTTTTAAAAAAATTGACAAAATAAATCAAAAATAAATCAAAAATAAAAATAAGTGGAAAAGGCGAGTGTGCGCGAGCACACAGGAGCAAAGACAAGCAGCGCAGCTTGATGCGTAGTAAAAAAAAATAATAAATAGACAACTGGTCGACCTCATTAGAAATAAAAACCCAAAAGATTGGATAGACAAACAAACAAACACATAAATGTGGAGAGAAGGGCAGTGCGCGCAGGAGCAAAGGTAAACAGCAGACAGACATGAATCCTTATCTTTACAAGGTCGACCTCAGAACTTTGTTCAGTTTGTCTCGGTGATGGATAATGGAAGGAAGGGCAGGCAACTGGTCGACTTCATTTAAATAAACAAATAAAAAATAAGATAAACTCTCAGGAATAGATAAATAATAACAAAAAAATTGTAAAGTGCACAAAGCGAGAGCGCGCGAATGCACTCAAGCAAACACAAACAGCACAGCACGATGCGTATTTTTTTTAAATTGACAAAATAAATCAAAAATAAATCAAAAATGAAAATAAGTGGAAAAGGCGAGAGTGCGCGAGCACACAGGAGCAAAGACAAGCAGCGCAGCTTGATGCGTAGTAAAAAAAATAATAAATAGACAACTGGTCGACCTCATTAGAAATAAAACCCAAAAGATTAGATAGACAAACAAACAAACACATAAATGTGGAGAGAAGGGCAGTGTGCGCAGGAGCAGAGGTAAACAGCAGACAGACCTGAATCCTTATCTTTACAAGGTCGACCTCAGAACTTTGTTCAGTTTGTCTCGGTGACGGATAATGGAAGGAAGGGCAGGCAACTGGTCGACTTCATTTAAATAAACAAATAAAAAATAAGATAAACTCTCAGGAATAGATAAATAATATCCATAAAATTGTAAAGTGGAGAAAGCGAGAGCGCACGAATGCACTCAAGCAAACACAAACGGCACAGCACGATGCGTATTTTTTTTATATTGACAAAATAAATCAAAAATAAATAAAAAATAACAATAAGTGGAAAAGGCGAGAGTGCGCGAGCACACAGGAGCAAAGACAAGCAGCGCAGCTTGATGCGTAGTAAAAAAAATAATAAATAGACAACTGGTCGACCTCATTAGAAATAAAAACCCAAAAGATTAGATAGACAAACAAACAAACACATAAATGTGGAGAGAAGGGCAGTGCGCGCAGGAGCAAAGGTAAACAACAGACAGACCTGAATCCTTATCTTTACAAGGTCGACCTCAGAACTTTGTTCAGTTGTCTCGGTGACGGATAATGGAAGGAAGGGCAGGCAACTGGTCGACTTCATTTAAATAAACAAATAAAAAATAAGATAAACTCTCAGGAATAGTTAAATAATATCCAAAAAATTGTAAAGTGGAGAAAGCGAGAGCGCACGAATGCACTCAAGCAAACACAAACGGCACAGTACGATGCGTATTTTTTTTTATATTGACAAATTAAATCAAAAATAAATAAAAAATAACAATAAGTGGAAATGGCGAGAGTGCGCGAGCACACAGGAGCAAAGACAAGCAGCGCAGCTTGATGCGTAGTAAAAAAAAATAATAAATAGACAACTGGTCGACCTCATTAGAAATAAAAACCCAAAAGATTGGATAGACAAACAAACAAACACATAAATGTGGAGAGAAGGGCAGTGCGCGCAGGAGCAAAGGTAAACAGCAGACAGACCTGAATCCTTATCTTTACAAGGTCGACCTCAGAACTTTGTTCAGTTTGTCTCGGTGACGGATAATGGAAGGAAGGGCAGGCAACTGGTCGACTTCATTTAAATAAACAAAAAAAAATAAGATAAACTCTCAGGAATAGATAAATAATAACAAAAAAATTGTAAAGTGCACAAAGCGAGAGCGCGTGAAAGCACTCAAGCAAACACAAACAGCACAGCACGATGCGTATTTTTTTTTAAATTGAGAAAATAAATCAAAAATAAATCAAAAATAAAAATAAGTGGAAAAGGCGAGAGTGCGCGTGCACACAGGAGCAAAGACAAGCAGCGCTGCTTGATGCGTAGTAAAAAAAATAATAAATAGACAACTGGTCGACCTCATTAGAAATAAAAACCCAAAAGATTAGATAAACAAACAAACAAACACATAAATGTGGAGAGAAGGGCAGTGCCCGCAGGAGCAAAGGTAAACAGCAGACAGACCTGAATCCTTATCTTTACAAGGTCGACCTCAGAACTTTGTTCAGTTTGTCTCGGTGACGGATAATAGAAGGAAGGGCAGGCAACTGGTCGACTTCATTTAAATAAACAAATAAAAAATAAGATAAACTCTCAGGAATAGATAAATAATATCCAAAAAATTGTAAAGTGGAGAAAGCGAGAGCGCACGAATGCACTCAAGCAAACACAAACAGCACAGCACGATGCGTATTTTTTTTAAATTGACAAAATAAATCAAAAATAAATCAAAAATAAAAATAAGTGGAAAAGGCGAGAGTGCGCGAGCACACAGGAGCAAAGACAAGCAGCGCAGCTTGTTGCGTAGTAAAAAAAATAATAAATAGAAAACTGGTCGACCTCATTAGAAATAAAAACCCAAAAGATTAGATAGACAAACAAACAAACACATAAATGTGGAGAGAAGGGCAGTGCACGCAGGAGCAAAGGTAAAGAGCAGACAGACCTGAATCCTTATCTTTACAAGGTCGACCTCAGAACTTTGTTCAATTTGTCTCGGTGACGGATAATGGAAGGAAGGGCAGGCAACTGGTCGACTTCATTTAAATAAACAAATAAAAAATAAGATAAACTCTCAGGAATAGATAAATAATAACAAAAAAATTGTAAAGTGGAGAAAGCGAGAGCGAGCGAATGCACTCAAGCAAACACAAACAGCACAGCACGATGCGTATTTTTTTTAAATTGACAAAATAAATCAAAAATAAATCAAAAATAAAAATAAGTGGAAAAGGCGAGTGTGCGCGAGCACACAGGAGCAAAGACAAGCAGCGAAGCTTGATGCGTAGTAAAGAAAATAATAAATAGACAACTGGTCGACCTCATTAGAAAAAAAACCCAAAAGATTAGATAGACAAACAAACAAACACATAAATGTGGAGAGAAGGGCAATGCGCGCAGGAGCAAAGGTAAACAGCAGACAGACCTGAATCCTTATCTTTACAAGGTCGACCTCAGAACTTTGTTCAGTTTTTCTCGGTGACGGATAATGGAAGGAAGGGCAGGCAACTGGTCGACTTCATTTAAATAAACAAATAAAAAATAATATAAACTCTCAGGAATAGATAAATAATAACAAAAAAATTGTAAAGTGGAGAAAGCGAGAGCGCGGGAATGCACTCAAGCAAACACAAACAGCACAGCAGGATGCGTATTTTTTTAAAAAATTGACAAAATAAATCAAAAATAAATCAAAAATAAAAATAAGTGGAAAAGGCGAGTGTGCGCGAGCACACAGGAGCAAAGACAAGCAGCGCAGCTTGATGCGTAGTAAAAAAAATAATAAATAGACAACTGGTCGACCTCATTAGAAATAAAAACCCAAAAGATTAGATAGACAAACTAACAAACACATAAATGTGGAGAGAAGGGCAGTGCGGGCAGGAGCAAATGTAAACAGCAAACAGACCTGAATCCTTATCTTTACAAGGTCGACCTCAGAACTTTGTTCAGTTTGTGTCGGTGAAGGATAATGGAAGGAAGGGCAGGCAACTGGTCGACTTCATTTAAATAAACAAATAAAAAATAAGATAAACTCTCAGGAATAGATAAATAATAACAAAAAAATTGTAAAGTGGAGAAAGCGAGAGCGCGCGAATGCACTCAAGCAAACACAAACAGCACAGCACGATGCGTATTTTTTTAAAAAAATTGACAAAATAAATCAAAAATAAATCAAAAATAAAAATAAGTGGAAAAGGCGAGTGTGCGCGAGCACACAGGAGCAAAGACAAGCAGCGCAGCTTGATGCGTAGTACAAAAAAATAATAAATAGACAACTGGTCGACCTCATTAGAAATAAAAACCCAAAAGATTGGATAGACAAACAAACAAACACATAAATGTGGAGAGAAGGGCAGTGCGCGCAGGAGCAAAGGTAAACAGCAGACAGACCTGAATCCTTATCTTTACAAGGTCGACCTCAGAACTTTGTTCAGTTTGTCTCGGTGATGGATAATGGAAGGAAGGGCAGGCAACTGGTCGACTTCATTTAAATAAACAAATAAAAAATAAGATAAACTCTCAGGAATAGATAAATAATAACAAAAAAATTGTAAAGTGCACAAAGCGAGAGCGCGCGAAACCACTCAAGCAAACACAAACAGCACAGCACGATGCGTATTTTTTTTTAAATTGACAAAATAAATCAAAAATAAATCAAAAATAAAAATAAGTGGAAAAGGCGAGAGTGCGCGAGCACACAGGAGCAAAGACAAGCAGCGCAGCTTGATGCGTAGTAAAAAAAATAATAAATAGACAACTGGTCGACCTCATTAGAAATAAAAACCCAAAAGATTAGATAGACAAACAAACAAACACATAAATGTGGAGAGAAGGGCAGTGTGCGCAGGAGCAGAGGTAAACAGCAGACAGACCTGAATCCTTATCTTTACAAGGTCGACCTCAGAACTTTGTTCAGTTTGTGTCGGTGAAGGATAATGGAAGGAAGGGCAGGCAACTGGTCGACTTCATTTAAATAAACAAATAAAAAATAAGATAAACTCTCAGGAATAGATAAATAATAACAAAAAAATTGTAAAGTGGAGAAAGCGAGAGCGCGTGAATGCACTCAAGCAAACACAAACAGCACAGCACGATGCGTATTTTTTTAAAAAAATTGACAAAATAAATCAAAAATAAATCAAAAATAAAAATAAGTGGAAAAGGCGAGTGTGCGCGAGCACACAGGAGCAAAGACAAGCAGCGCAGCTTGATGCGTAGTAAAAAAAAATAATAAATAGACAACTGGTCGACCTCATTAGAAATAAAAACCCAAAAGATTGGATAGACAAACAAACAAACACATAAATGTGGAGAGAAGGGCAGTGCGCGCAGGAGCAAAGGTAAACAGCAGACAGACATGAATCCTTATCTTTACAAGGTCGACCTCAGAACTTTGTTCAGTTTGTCTCGGTGATGGATAATGGAAGGAAGGGCAGGCAACTGGTCGACTTCATTTAAATAAACAAATAAAAAATAAGATAAACTCTCAGGAATAGATAAATAATAACAAAAAAATTGTAAAGTGCACAAAGCGAGAGCGCGCGAATGCACTCAAGCAAACACAAACAGCACAGCACGATGCGTATTTTTTTTAAATTGACAAAATAAATCAAAAATAAATCAAAAATGAAAATAAGTGGAAAAGGCGAGAGTGCGCGAGCACACAGGAGCAAAGACAAGCAGCGCAGCTTGATGCGTAGTAAAAAAAATAATAAATAGACAACTGGTCGACCTCATTAGAAATAAAAACCCAAAAGATTAGATAGACAAACAAACAAACACATAAATGTGGAGAGAAGGGCAGTGTGCGCAGGAGCAGAGGTAAACAGCAGACAGACCTGAATCCTTATCTTTACAAGGTCGACCTCAGAACTTTGTTCAGTTTGTCTCGGTGACGGATAATGGAAGGAAGGGCAGGCAACTGGTCGACTTCATTTAAATAAACAAATAAAAAATAAGATAAACTCTCAGGAATAGATAAATAATATCCATAAAATTGTAAAGTGGAGAAAGCGAGAGCGCACGAATGCACTCAAGCAAACACAAACGGCACAGCACGATGCGTATTTTTTTTATATTGACAAAATAAATCAAAAATAAATAAAAAATAACAATAAGTGGAAAAGGCGAGAGTGCGCGAGCACACAGGAGCAAAGACAAGCAGCGCAGCTTGATGCGTAGTAAAAAAAATAATAAATAGACAACTGGTCGACCTCATTAGAAATAAAAACCCAAAAGATTAGATAGACAAACAAACAAACACATAAATGTGGAGAGAAGGGCAGTGCGCGCAGGAGCAAAGGTAAACAACAGACAGACCTGAATCCTTATCTTTACAAGGTCGACCTCAGAACTTTGTTCAGTTGTCTCGGTGACGGATAATGGAAGGAAGGGCAGGCAACTGGTCGACTTCATTTAAATAAACAAATAAAAAATAAGATAAACTCTCAGGAATAGTTAAATAATATCCAAAAAATTGTAAAGTGGAGAAAGCGAGAGCGCACGAATGCACTCAAGCAAACACAAACGGCACAGTACGATGCGTATTTTTTTTTATATTGACAAATTAAATCAAAAATAAATAAAAAATAACAATAAGTGGAAATGGCGAGAGTGCGCGAGCACACAGGAGCAAAGACAAGCAGCGCAGCTTGATGCGTAGTAAAAAAAAATAATAAATAGACAACTGGTCGACCTCATTAGAAATAAAAACCCAAAAGATTGGATAGACAAACAAACAAACACATAAATGTGGAGAGAAGGGCAGTGCGCGCAGGAGCAAAGGTAAACAGCAGACAGACCTGAATCCTTATCTTTACAAGGTCGACCTCAGAACTTTGTTCAGTTTGTCTCGGTGACGGATAATGGAAGGAAGGGCAGGCAACTGGTCGACTTCATTTAAATAAACAAAAAAAAATAAGATAAACTCTCAGGAATAGATAAATAATAACAAAAAAATTGTAAAGTGCACAAAGCGAGAGCGCGTGAAAGCACTCAAGCAAACACAAACAGCACAGCACGATGCGTATTTTTTTTTAAATTGAGAAAATAAATCAAAAATAAATCAAAAATAAAAATAAGTGGAAAAGGCGAGAGTGCGCGTGCACACAGGAGCAAAGACAAGCAGCGCTGCTTGATGCGTAGTAAAAAAAATAATAAATAGACAACTGGTCGACCTCATTAGAAATAAAAACCCAAAAGATTAGATAAACAAACAAACAAACACATAAATGTGGAGAGAAGGGCAGTGCCCGCAGGAGCAAAGGTAAACAGCAGACAGACCTGAATCCTTATCTTTACAAGGTCGACCTCAGAACTTTGTTCAGTTTGTCTCGGTGACGGATAATAGAAGGAAGGGCAGGCAACTGGTCGACTTCATTTAAATAAACAAATAAAAAATAAGATAAACTCTCAGGAATAGATAAATAATATCCAAAAAATTGTAAAGTGGAGAAAGCGAGAGCGCACGAATGCACTCAAGCAAACACAAACAGCACAGCACGATGCGTATTTTTTTTTAAATTGACAAAATAAATCAAAAATAAAAATAAGTGGAAAAGGCGAGAGTGGGCGAGCACACAGGAGCAAAGACAAGCAGCGCAGCTTGATGCGTAGTAAAAAAAATAATAAATAGACAACTGGTCGACCTCATTAGAAATATAAACCCAAAAGATTACATAGACAAACAAACAAACACATAAATGTGGAGAGAAGGGCAGTGCGCGCAGGAGCAAAGGTATACAGCAGACAGACCTGAATCCTTATCTTTACAAGGTCGACCTCAGAACTTTGTTCAGTTTGTCTCGGTGACGGATAATGGAAGGAAGGGCAGGCAACTGGTCGACTTCATTTAAATAAACAAAAAAAATAAGATAAACTCTCAGGAATAGATAAATAATAACAAAAAAATTGTAAAGTGGAGAAAGCGAGAGCGCGCGAATGCACTCAAGCAAACACAAACAGCACAGCACGATGCGTATTTTTTTTAAATTGACAAAATAAATCAAAAATAAATCAAAAATAAAAATAAGTGGAAAAGGCGAGAGTGCGCGAGCACACAGGAGCAAAGACAAGCAGCGCAGCTTGATGCGTAGTAAAAAAAATAATAAATAGACAACTGGTCGACCTCATTAGAAATAAAACCCAAAAGATTAGATAGAAAAACAAACAAACACATAAATGTGGAGAGAAGGGCAGTGCGCGCAGGAGCAAAGGTAAACAGCAGACAGACCTGAATCCTTATCTTTACAAGGTCGACCTCAGAACTTTGTTCAGTTTGTCTCGGTGACGGATAATGGAAGGAAGGGCAGGCAACTGGTCGTCTTCATTTAAATAAACAAAAAAAAAATAAGATAAACTCTCAGGAATAGATAAATAATAACAAAAAAATTGTAAAGTGGAGAAAGCGAGAGCGCGCGAATGCACTCAAGCAAACACAAACAGCACAGCATGATGCGTATTTTTTTTTAAATTGACAAAATAAATCAAAATAAATCAAAAATAAAAATAAGTGGAAAAGGCGAGAGTGCGCGAGCACACAGGAGCAAAGACAAGCAGCGCAGCTTGATGCGTAGTAAAAAAAATAATAAATAGACAACTGGTCGACCTCATTAGAAATAAAAACCCAAAAGATTAGATAGACAAACAAACAAACACATAAATGTGGAGAGATGGGCAGTGCGCGCAGGAGCAAAGGTAAACAGCAGACAGACCTGAATCCTTATCTTTACAAGGTCGACCTCAGAACTTTGTTCAGTTTGTCTCGGTGACGGATAATGGAAGGAAGGGCAGGCAACTGGTCGACTTCATTTAAATAAACAAATAAAAAATAATATAAACTCTCAGGAATAGATAAATAATAACAAAATAATTGTAAAGTGGAGAAAGCGAGAGCGCGCGAATGCACTCAAGCAAACACAAACAGCACAGCAGGATGCGTATTTTTTTTTAAAAATTGACAAAATAAATCAAAAATAAATCAAAAATAAAAATAAGTGGAAAAGGCGAAGTGCGCGAGCACACAGGAGCAAAGACAAGCAGCGCAGCTTGATGCGTAGTAAAAAAAATAATAAATAGACAACTGGTCGACCTCATTAGAAATAAAAACCCAAAAGATTAGATAGACAAACAAACAAACACATAAATGTGGAGAGAAGGGCAGTGCGCGCAGGAGCAAATGTAAACAGCAGACAGACCTGAATCCTTATCTTTACAAGGTCGACCTCAGAACTTTGTTCAGGTTGTCTCGGTGACGGATAATGGAAGGAAGGGCAGGCAACTGGTCGACTTCATTTAAATAAACAAATAAAAAATAAGATAAACTCTCAGGAATAGATAAATAATAACAAAAAAATTGTAAAGTGGAGAAAGAGAGAGCGCGCGAATGCACTCAAGCAAACACAAACAGCACAGCACGATGCGTATTTTTTAAAAAAATTGTAAAATTAAATCAAAAATAAAAATAAGTGGAAAAGGCCAGAGTGCGCGAGCACACAGGAGCAAAGACAAGCAGCGCAGCTTGATGCGTAGTAAAAAAAATAATAAATAGACAACTGGTCGACCTCATTAGAAATATAAACCCAAAAGATTACATAGACAAACAAACAAACACATAAATGTGGAGAGAAGGACAGTGCGCGCAGGAGCAAAGGGATACAGCAGACAGACCTGAATCCTTATCTTTACAAGGTCGACCTCAGAACTTTGTTCAGTTTGTCTCGGTGACGGATAATGGAAGGAAGGGCAGGCAACTGGTCGACTTCATTTAAATAAACAAAAAAAATAAGATAAACTCTCAGGAATAGATAAATAATAACAAAAAAATTGTAAAGTGGAGAAAGCGAGAGCGCGCGAATGCACTCAAGCAAACACAAACAGCACAGCACGATGCGTATTTTTTTTAAATTGACAAAATAAATCAAAAATAAAAATAAGTGGAAAAGGCGAGAGTGCGCGAGCACACAGGAGCAAAGACAAGCAGCGCAGCTTGATGCGTAGTAAAAAAAATAATAAATAGACAACTGGTCGACCTCATTAGAAATAAAACGCAAAAGATTAGATAGACAAACAAACAAACACATAAATGTGGAGAGAAGGGCAGTGCGCGCAGGAGCAAAGGTAAACAGCAGACAGACCTGAATCCTTATCTTTACAAGGTCGACCTCAGAACTTTGTTCAGTTTGTCTCGGTGACGGATAATGGAAGGAAGGGCAGGCAACTGGTCGTCTTCATTTAAATAAACAAAAAAAAATAAGATAAACTCTCAGGAATAGATAAATAATAACAAAAAAATTGTAAAGTGGAGAAAGCGAGAGCGCGCGAATGCACTCAAGCAAACAGAAACAGCACAGCACGATGCGTATTTTTTTTAAATTGACAAAATAAATCAAAATAAATCAAAAATAAAAATAAGTGGAAAAGGCGAGAGTGCGCGAGCACACAGGAGCAAAGACAAGCAGCGCAGCTTGATGCGTAGTAAAAAAAATAATAAATAGACAACTGGTCGACCTCATTAGAAATAAAAACCCAAAAGATTAGATAGAAAAACAAACAAACACATAAATGTGGAGAGATGGGCAGTGCGCGCAGGAGCAAAGGTAAACAGCAGACAGACCTGAATCCTTATCTTTACAAGGTCGACCTCAGAACTTTGTTCAGTTTGTCTCGGTGACGGATAATGGAAGGAAGGGCAGGCAACTGGTCGACTTCATTTAAATAAACAAATAAAAAATAAGATAAACTCTCAGTAATACATAAATAATAATAAAAAAATTGTAAAGTGGAGAAAGCGAGAGCGCGCGAATGCCCTCTAGGAAACACAAACAGCACAGCACTATGCGTATTTTTTTTTAAATTGACAAAATAAATAAAAAATAAATCAAAAATAAAAATAAGTGGAAAAGGCGAGAGTGCGCGAGCACACAGGAGCAAAGACAAGCAGCGCAGCTTGATGCGTAGTAAAAAAAAATAATAAATAGACAACTGGTCGTCCTCATTAGAAATAAAAACCCAAAAGATTAGATAGACAAACAAACAAACACATAAATGTGGAGAGAAGGGCAGTGCGCGCAGGAGCAAAGGTAAACAGCAGACAGACCTGAATCCTCATGTTTCCAAGGTCGACCTCAGAACTTTGTTCAGTTTGTCTCGGTGACGGATAATGGAAGGAAGGGCAGGTAACTGGTCGACTTCATTTAAATAAACAAAAAAAAATAAGATAAACTCTAAGGAATAGATAAATAATAACAAAAAAATTGTAAAGTGGAGAAAGCGAGAGCGCGCGAATGCACTCAAGCAAACACAAACAGCACAGCACGATGCGTATTTTTTTTTAAATTGACAAAATAAATCAAAAAAAAATCAAAAATAAAAATAAGTGGAAAAGGCGAGAGTGCGCGAGCACACAGGAGCAAAGACAAGCAGCGCAGCTTGATGCGTAGTAAAAAAAAATAATAAATAGACAACTGGTCGACCTCATTAGAAATAAAAACCCAAAAGATTAGATAGACTAACAAACAAACACATAAATGTGGAGAGAAGGGCAGTGCGCAGGAGCAAAGGTAAACAGCAGACAGACCTGAATACTTATCTTTACAAGGTCGACCTCAGAACTTTGTTCAGTTTGTCTCGGTGACGGATAATGGAAGGAAGGGCAGGCAACTGGTCGACTTCATTTAAATAAACAAATAAAAATAAGATAAACTCTCAGGAATAGATAAATAATAACAAAAAATTGTAAAGTGGAGAAAGCGAGAGCGCGCGAATGCACTCAAGCAAACACAAACAGCACAGCACGATGCGTATTTTTTTTTAAATTGACAAAATAAATCAAAAATAAATCAAAGATAAAAATAAGTGGAAAAGTCGAGAGTGCGCGAGCACACAGGAGCAAAGACAAGCAGCGCAGCTTGATGCGTAGTAAAAAAAATAATAAATAGACAACTGGTCGACCTCATTAGAAATAAAAACCCAAAAGATT
Organism: Perognathus longimembris pacificus; assembly: GCF_023159225.1. Classification (NCBI taxonomy): domain Eukaryota; kingdom Metazoa; phylum Chordata; class Mammalia; order Rodentia; family Heteromyidae; genus Perognathus; species Perognathus longimembris. The sequence continues at coordinate 15,711 of NW_025956634.1, forward strand.
AGATAGACAAACAAACAAACACATAAATGGGGAGAGAAGGGCAGTGCACGCAGGAGCAAAGGTAAACAGCAGACAGACCTGAATCCTTATCTTTTCAAGGTCGACCTCAGAACTTTGTTCAGTTTGTCTCGGTGACGGATAATGGAAGGAAGGGCAGGCAACTGGTCGACTTCATTTAAATAAACAAAAAAAAATAAGATAAACTCTCAGGAATAGATAAATAATAACAAAAAATTGTAAAGTGGAGAAAGCGAGAGCGCGCGAATGCACTCAAGCAAACACAAACAGCACAGCACGATGCGTATTTTTTTTTAAATTGACAAAATATATCAAAAATAAATCAAAAATAAAAATAAGTGGAAAAGGCGAGAGTGCGCGAGCACACAGGAGCAAAGACAAGCAGCGCAGCGTGATGCGTAGTAAAAAAAATAATAAATAGACAACTGGTCGACCTCATTAGAAATACAAACCCAAAAGATTAGATAGACAAACAAACCAACACATAAATGGGGAGAGAAGGGCAGTGCGCTCAGGAGCAAAGGTAAACAGCAGACAGACCTGAATCCTTATCTTTACAAGGTCGACCTCAGAACTTTGTTCAGTTTGTCTCGGTGACGGATAATGGAAGGAAGGGCAGGCAACTGGTCGACTTCATTTAAATAAACAAATAAAAAATAAGATAAACTCTCAGGAATAGATAAATAATAACAAAAAAAATTGTAAAGTGGAGAAAGCGAGAGCGCGCGAATGCTCTCAAGCAAACACAAACAGCACAGCACGATGCGTATTTTTTTTTAAATTGACAAAATAAATCAAAATAAATCAAAAATAAAAATAAGTGGAAAAGGCGAGAGTGCGCGAGCACACAGGAGCAAAGACAAGCAGCGCAGCTTGATGCGTAGTAAAAAAAATAATAAATAGACAACTGGTCGACCTCATTAGAAATAAAAACGCAAAAGATTAGATAGACAAACAAACAAACACATAAATGTGGAGAGATGGGCAGTGCGCGCAGGAGCAAAGGTAAACAGCAGACAGACCTGAATCCTTATCTTTACAAGGTCGACCTCAGAACTTTGTTCAGTTTGTCTCGGTGACGGATAATGGAAGGAAGGGCAGGCAACTGGTCGACTTCATTTAAATAAACAAATAAAAAATAAGATAAACTCTCAGGAATAGATAAATAATAACAAAAAAATTGTAAAGTGGAGAAAGCGAGAGCGCGCGAATGCCCTCAAGGAAACACAAACAGCACAGCACGATGCGTATTTTTTTTTTAAAATTGACAAAATAAATAAAAAATAAATCAAAAATAAAAATAAGTGGAAAAGGCGAGAGTGCGCGAGCACACAGGAGCAAAGACAAGCAGCGCAGCTTGATGCGTAGTAAAAAAAATAATAAATAGACAACTGGTCGTCCTCATTAGAAATAAAAACCCAAAAGATTAGATAGACAAACAAACAAACACATAAATGTGGAGAGAAGGGCAGTGCGCGCAGGAGCAAAGGTAAACAGCAGACAGACCTGAATCCTCATGTTTCCAAGGTCGACCTCAGAACTTTGTTCAGTTTGTCTCGGTGACGGATAATGGAAGGAAGGGCAATTAACTGGTCGACTTCATTTAAATAAACAAAAAAAATAAGATAAACTCTCAGGAATAGATAAATAATAACAAAAAAATTGTAAAGTGGAGAAAGCGAGAGCGCGCGAATGCACTCAAGCAAACACAAACAGCACAGCACGATGCGTATTTTTTTTTAAATTGACAAAATAAATCAAAAAAAAATCAAAAATAAAAATAAGTGGAAAAGGCGAGAGTGCGCGAGCACACAGGAGCAAAGACAAGCAGCGCAGCTTGATGCGTAGTAAAAAAAATAATAAATAGACAACTGGTCGACCTCATTAGAAATAAAAACCCAAAAGATTAGATAGACAAACAAACAAACACATAAATGTGGAGAGAAGGGCAGTGCGGGCAGGAGCAAAGGTAAACAGCAGACAGACCTGAATCCTTATCTTTACAAGGTCGACCTCAGAACTTTGTTCAGTTTGTCTCGGTGACGGATAATGGAAGGAAGGGCAGGCAACTGGTCGACTTCATTTAAATAAACAAAAAAAAATAAGATAAACTCTCAGGAATAGATAAATAATAACAAAAAAATGTAAAGTGGAGAAAGCGAGAGCGCGCGAATGCACTCAAGCAAACACAAACAGCACAGCACGATGCGTATTTTTTTTTAAAATTGACAAAATAAATCAAAAATAAATCAAAAATAAAAATAAGTGGAAAAGGCGAGAGTGCGCGAGCACACAGGAGCAAAGACAAGCAGCGCAGCTTGATGCGTAGTAAAAAAAATAATAAATAGACAACTGGTCGACCTCATTAGAAATAAAAACCCAAAAGATTAGATAGACAAACAAACAAACACATAAATGTGGAGAGAAAGGCAGTGCGCGCAGGAGCAAAGGTAAACAACAGACAGACCTGAATCCTTATCTTTACAAGGTCGACCTCAGAAATTTGTTCAGTTTTTCTCGGTGACGGATAATGGAAGGAAGGGCCGGCAACTGGTCGACTTCATTTAAATAAACAAAGAAAAAATGAGATAAACTCTCAGGAATAGATAAATAATAACAAAAAAATTGTAAAGTGGAGAAAGCGAGAGAGCGCGAATGCACTTAAGCAAACACAAACAGCAGAGCACGATGCGTATTTTTTTTTAATTGGCAAAATAAATCAAAAATAAAAATAAGTGGAAAAGGCGAGAGTGCGCGAGCACACAGGAGCAAAGACAAGCAGCGCAGCTTGATGCGTAGTAAAAAAAATAATAAATAGACAACTGGTCGACCTCATTAGAAATATAAACCCAAAAGATTACATAGACAAACAAACAAACACATAAATGTGGAGAGAAGGACAGTGCACGCAGGAGCAAAGGTATACAGCAGACAGACCTGAATCCTTATCTTTACAAGGTCGACCTCAGAACTTTGTTCAGTTTGTCTCGGTGACGGATAATGGAAGGAAGGGCAGGCAACTGGTCGACTTCATTTAAATAAACAAAAAAAATAAGATAAACTCTCAGGAATAGATAAATAATAACAAAAAAATTGTAAAGTGGAGAAAGCGAGAGCGCGCGAATGCACTCAAGCAAACACAAACAGCACAGCACGATGCGTATTTTTTTTAAATTGACAAAATAAATCAAAAATAAATCAAAAATAAAAATAAGTGGAAAAGGCGAGAGTGCGCGAGCACACAGGAGCAAAGACAAGCAGCGCAGCTTGATGCGTAGTAAAAAAAATAATAAATAGACAACTGGTCGACCTCATTAGAAATAAAACCCAAAAGATTAGATAGAAAAACAAACAAACACATAAATGTGGAGAGAAGGGCAGTGCGCGCAGGAGCAAAGGTAAACAGCAGACAGACCTGAATCCTTATCTTTACAAGGTCGACCTCAGAACTTTGTTCAGTTTGTCTCGGTGACGGATAATGGAAGGAAGGGCAGGCAACTGGTCGTCTTCATTTAAATAAACAAAAAAAAATAAGATAAACTCTCAGGAATAGATAAATAATAACAAAAAAATTGTAAAGTGGAGAAAGCGAGAGCGCGCGAATACACTGAAGCAAACACAAACAGCACAGCACGATGCGTATTTTTTTTTAAATTGACAAAATAAATCAAAATAAATCAAAAATAAAAATAAGTGGAAAAGGCGAGAGTGCGCGAGCACACAGGAGCAAAGACAAGCAGCGCAGCTTGATGCATAGTAAAAAAAATAATAAATAGACAACTGGTCGACCTCATTAGAAATAAAAACCCAAAAGATTAGATAGACAAACAAACAAACACATAAATGTGGAGAGAAGGGCAGTGCGGGCAGGAGCAAAGGTAAACAGCAGACAGACCTGAATCCTTATCTTTACAAGGTCGACCTCAGAACTTTGTTCAGTTTGTCTCGGTGACGGATAATGGAAGGAAGGGCAGGCAACTGGTCGACTTCATTTAAATAAACAAAAAAAAATAAGATAAACTCTCAGGAATAGATAAATAATAACAAAAAAATGTAAAGTGGAGAAAGCGAGAGCGCGCGAATGCACTCAAGCAAACACAAACAGCACAGCACGATGCGTATTTTTTTTTAAAATTGACAAAATAAATCAAAAATAAATCAAAAATAAAAATAAGTGGAAAAGGCGAGAGTGCGCGAGCACACAGGAGAAAAGACAAGCAGCGCAGCTTGATGCGTAGTAAAAAAAATAATAAATAGACAACTGGTCGACCTCATTAGAAATAAAAACCCAAAAGATTAGATAGACAAACAAACAAACACATAAATGTGGAGAGAAGGGCAGTGCGCGCAGGAGCAAAGGTAAACAACAGACAGACCTGAATCCTTATCTTTACAAGGTCGACCTCAGAAATTTGTTCAGTTTTTCTCGGTGACGGATAATGGAAGGAAGGGCCGGCAACTGGTCGACTTCATTTAAATAAACAAATAAAAAATGAGATAAACTCTCAGGAATAGATAAATAATAACAAAAAAATTGTAAAGTGGAGAAAGCGAGAGAGCGCGAATGCACTTAAGCAAACACAAACAGCAGAGCACGATGCGTATTTTTTTTTTAATTGGCAATATAAATCAAAAATAAATCAAAAATAAAAATAAGTGGAAAAGGCGAGAGTGCGCGAGCACACAGGAGCAAAGACAAGCAGCGCAGCTTGATGCGTAGTAAAAAAAATAATAAATAGACAACTGGTCGACCTCATTAGAAATATAAACCCAAAAGATTACATAGACAAACAAACAAACACATAAATGTGGAGAGAAGGACAGTGCGCGCAGGAGCAAAGGGATACAGCAGACAGACCTGAATCCTTATCTTTACAAGGTCGACCTCAGAACTTTGTTCAGTTTGTCTCGGTGACGGATAATGGAAGGAAGGGCAGGCAACTGGTCGACTTCATTTAAATAAACAAAAAAAAATAAGATAAACTCTCAGGAATAGATAAATAATAACAAAAAAATTGTAAAGTGGAGAAAGCGAGAGCGCGCGAATGCACTCAAGCAAACACAAACAGCACAGCACGATGCGTATTTTTTTTAAATTGACAAAATAAATCAAAAATAAAAATAAGTGGAAAAGGCGAGAGTGCGCGAGCACACAGGAGCAAAGACAAGCAGCGCAGCTTGATGCGTAGTAAAAAAAATAATAAATAGACAACTGGTCGACCTCATTAGAAATAAAACGCAAAAGATTAGATAGACAAACAAACAAACACATAAATGTGGAGAGAAGGGCAGTGCGCGCAGGAGCAAAGGTAAACAGCAGACAGACCTGAATCCTTATCTTTACAAGGTCGACCTCAGAACTTTGTTCAGTTTGTCTCGGTGACGGATAATGGAAGGAAGGGCAGGCAACTGGTCGTCTTCATTTAAATAAACAAAAAAAAATAAGATAAACTCTCAGGAATAGATAAATAATAACAAAAAAATTGTAAAGTGGAGAAAGCGAGAGCGCGCGAATGCACTCAAGCAAACAGAAACAGCACAGCACGATGCGTATTTTTTTTAAATTGACAAAATAAATCAAAATAAATCAAAAATAAAAATAAGTGGAAAAGGCGAGAGTGCGCGAGCACACAGGAGCAAAGACAAGCAGCGCAGCTTGATGCGTAGTAAAAAAAATAATAAATAGACAACTGGTCGACCTCATTAGAAATAAAAACCCAAAAGATTAGATAGACAAACAAACAAACACATAAATGTGGAGAGATGGGCAGTGCGCGCAGGAGCAAAGGTAAACAGCAGACAGACCTGAATCCTTATCTTTACAAGGTCGACCTCAGAACTTTGTTCAGTTTGTCTCGGTGACGGATAATGGAAGGAAGGGCAGGCAACTGGTCGACTTCATTTAAATAAACAAATAAAAAATAAGATAAACTCTCAGTAATACATAAATAATAACAAAAAAATTGTAAAGTGGAGAAAGCGAGAGCGCGCGAATGCCCTCAAGGAAACACAAACAGCACAGCACTATGCGTATTTTTTTTTAAATTGACAAAATAAATAAAAAATAAATCAAAAATAAAAATAAGTGGAAAAGGCGAGAGTGCGCGAGCACACAGGAGCAAAGACAAGCAGCGCAGCTTGATGCGTAGTAAAAAAAATAATAAATAGACAACTGGTCGTCCTCATTAGAAATAAAATCCCAAAAGATTAGATAGACAAACAAACAAACACATAAATGTGGAGAGAAGGGCAGTGCGCGCAGGAGCAAAGGTAAACAGCAGACAGACCTGAATCCTCATGTTTCCAAGGTCGACCTCAGAACTTTGTTCAGTTTGTCTCGGTGACGGATAATGAAAGGAAGGGCAGGTAACTGGTCGACTTCATTTAAATAAACAAAAAAAAATAAGATAAACTCTAAGGAATAGATAAATAATAACAAAAAAATTGTAAAGTGGAGAAAGCTAGAGCGCGCGAATGCACTCAAGCAAACACAAACAGCACAGCACGATGCGTATTTTTTTTTAAATTGACAAAATAAATCAAAAAAAAATCAAAAATAAAAATAAGTGGAAAAGGCGAGAGTGCGCGAGCACACAGGAGCAAAGACAAGCAGCGCAGCTTGATGCGTAGTAAAAAAAAATAATAAATAGACAACTGGTCGACCTCATTAGAAATAAAAACCCAAAAGATTAGATAGACTAACAAACAAACACATAAATGTGGAGAGAAGGGCAGTGCGCAGGAGCAAAGGTAAACAGCAGACAGACCTGAATACTTATCTTTACAAGGTCGACCTCAGAACTTTGTTCAGTTTGTCTCGGTGACGGATAATGGAAGGAAGGGCAGGCAACTGGTCGACTTCATTTAAATAAACAAATAAAAATAAGATAAACTCTCAGGAATAGATAAATAATAACAAAAAATTGTAAAGTGGAGAAAGCGAGAGCGCGCGAATGCACTCAAGCAAACACAAACAGCACAGCACGATGCGTATTTTTTTTTAAATTGACAAAATAAATCAAAAATAAATCAAAGATAAAAATAAGTGGAAAAGTCGAGAGTGCGCGAGCACACAGGAGCAAAGACAAGCAGCGCAGCTTGATGCGTAGTAAAAAAAATAATAAATAGACAACTGGTCGACCTCATTAGAAATAAAAACCCAAAAGATTAGATAGACAAACAAACAAACACATAAATGGGGAGAGAAGGGCAGTGCACGCAGGAGCAAAGGTAAACAGCAGACAGACCTGAATCCTTATCTTTTCAAGGTCGACCTCAGAACTTTGTTCAGTTTGTCTCGGTGACGGATAATGGAAGGAAGGGCAGGCAACTGGTCGACTTCATTTAAATAAACAAAAAAAAATAAGATAAACTCTCAGGAATAGATAAATAATAACAAAAAATTGTAAAGTGGAGAAAGCGAGAGCGCGCGAATGCACTCAAGCAAACACAAACAGCACAGCACGATGCGTATTTTTTTTAAAATTGACAAAATATATCAAAAATAAATCAAAAATAAAAATAAGTGGAAAAGGCGAGAGTGCGCGAGCACACAGGAGCAAAGACAAGCAGCGCAGCGTGATGCGTAGTAAAAAAAATAATAAATAGACAACTGGTCGACCTCATTAGAAATACAAACCCAAAAGATTAGATAGACAAACAAACAAACACATAAATGTGGAGAGATGGGCAGTGCGCGCAGGAGCAAAGGTAAACAGCAGACAGACCTGAATCCTTATCTTTACAAGGTCGACCTCAGAACTTTGTTCAGTTTGTCTCGGTGACGGATAATGGAAGGAAGGGCAGGCAACTGGTCGACTTCATTTAAATAAACAAATAAAAAATAAGATAAACTCTCAGTAATACATAAATAATAACAAAAAAATTGTAAAGTGGAGAAAGCGAGAGCGCGCGAATGCCCTCAAGGAAACACAAACAGCACAGCACTATGCGTATTTTTTTTTAAGTTGACAAAATAAATAAAAAATAAATCAAAAATAAAAATAAGTGGAAAAGGCGAGAGTGCGCGAGCACACAGGAGCAAAGACAAGCAGCGCAGCTTGATGCGTAGTAAAAAAAATAATAAATAGACAACTGGTCGTCCTCATTAGAAATAAAAACCCAAAAGATTAGATAGACAAACAAACAAACACATAAATGTGGAGAGAAGGGCAGTGCGCGCAGGAGCAAAGGTAAACAGCAGACAGACCTGAATCCTCATGTTTCCAAGGTCGACCTCAGAACTTTGTTCAGTTTGTCTCGGTGACGGATAATGGAAGGAAGGGCAGGTAACTGGTCGACTTCATTTAAATAAACAAAAAAAAATAAGATAAACTCTAAGGAATAGATAAATAATAACAAAAAAATTGTAAAGTGGAGAAAGCGAGAGCGCGCGAATGCACTCAAGCAAACACAAACAGCACAGCACGATGCGTATTTTTTTTAAATTGACAAAATAAATCAAAAAAAAATCAAAAATAAAAATAAGTGGAAAAGGCGAGAGTGCGCGAGCACACAGGAGCAAAGACAAGCAGCGCAGCTTGATGCGTAGTAAAAAAAAATAATAAATAGACAACTGGTCGACCTCATTAGAAATAAAAACCCAAAAGATTAGATAGACTAACAAACAAACACATAAATGTGGAGAGAAGTGCAGTGCGCAGGAGCAAAGGTAAACAGCAGACAGACCTGAATACTTATCTTTACAAGGTCGACCTCAGAACTTTGTTCAGTTTGTCTCGGTGACGGATAATGGAAGGAAGGGCAGGCAACTGGTCGACTTCATTTAAATAAACAAATAAAAATAAGATAAACTCTCAGGAATAGATAAATAATAACAAAAAATTGTAAAGTGGAGAAAGCGAGAGCGCGCGAATGCACTCAAGCAAACACAAACAGCACAGCACGATGCGTATTTTTTTTTTAAATTGACAAAATAAATAAAAAATAAATCAAAAATAAAAATTAGTGGAAAAGGCGAGAGTGCGCGAGCACACAGGAGCAAAGACAAGCAGCGCAGCTTGATGCGTAGTAAAAAAAATAATAAATAGACAACTGGTCGTCCTCATTAGAAATAAAAACCCAAAAGATTAGATAGACAAACAAACAAACACATAAATGTGGAGAGAAGGGCAGTGCGCGCAGGAGCAAAGGTAAACAGCAGACAGACCTGAATCCTCATGTTTCCAAGGTCGACCTCAGAACTTTGTTCAGTTTGTCTCGGTGACGGATAATGGAAGGAAGGGCAGGTAACTGGTCGACTTCATTTAAATAAACAAAAAAAAATAAGATAAACTCTCAGGAATAGATAAATAATAACAAAAAAATTGTAAAGTGGAGAAAGCGAGAGCGCGCGAATGCACTCAAGCAAACACAAACAGCACAGCACGATGCGTATTTTTTTTAAATTGACAAAATAAATCAAAAAAAAATCAAAAATAAAAATAAGTGGAAAAGGCGAGAGTGCGCGAGCACACAGGAGCAAAGACAAGCAGCGCAGCTTGATGCGTAGTAAAAAAAATAATAAATAGACAACTGGTCGACCTCATTAGAAATAAAAACCCAAAAGATTAGATAGACAAACAAACAAACACATAAATGTGGAGAGAAGGGCAGTGCGGGCAGGAGCAAAGGTAAACAGCAGACAGACCTGAATCCTTATCTTTACAAGGTCGACCTCAGAACTTTGTTCAGTTTGTCTCGGTGACGGATAATGGAAGGAAGGGCAGGCAACTGGTCGACTTCATTTAAATAAACAAAAAAAAATAAGATAAACTCTCAGGAATAGATAAATAATAACAAAAAAAATGTAAAGTGGAGAAAGCGAGAGCGCGCGAATGCACTCAAGCAAACACAAACAGCACAGCACGATGCGTATTTTTTTTTAAAATTGACAAAATAAATCAAAAATAAATCAAAAATAAAAATAAGTGGAAAAGGCGAGAGTGCGCGAGCACACAGGAGCAAAGACAAGCAGCGCAGCTTGATGCGTAGTAAAAAAAATAATAAATAGACAACTGGTCGACCTCATTAGAAATAAAAACCCAAAAGATTAGATAGACAAACAAACAAACACATAAATGTGGAGAGAAGGGCAGTGCGCGCAGGAGCAAAGGTAAACAACAGACAGACCTGAATCCTTATCTTTACAAGGTCGACCTCAGAAATTTGCTCAGTTTTTCTCGGTGACGGATAATGGAAGGAAGGGCCGGCAACTGGTCGACTTCATTTAAATAAACAAAGAAAAAATGAGATAAACTCTCAGGAATAGATAAATAATAACAAAAAAATTGTAAAGTGGAGAAAGCGAGAGAGCGCGAATGCACTTAAGCAAACACAAACAGCAGAGCACGATGCGTATTTTTTTTTAATTGGCAATATAAATCAAAAATAAATCAAAAATAAAAATAAGTGGAAAAGGCGAGAGTGCGCGAGCACACAGGAGCAAAGACAAGCAGCGCAGCTTGATGCGTAGTAAAAAAAATAATAAATAGACAACTGGTCGACCTCATTAGAAATATAAACCCAAAAGATTACATAGACAAACAAACAAACACATAAATGTGGAGAGAAGGACAGTGCGCGCAGGAGCAAAGGTATACAGCAGACAGACCTGAATCCTTATCTTTACAAGGTCGACCTCAGAACTTTGTTCAGTTTGTCTCGGTGACGGATAATGGAAGGAAGGGCAGGCAACTGGTCGACTTCATTTAAATAAACAAAAAAAAATAAGATAAACTCTCAGGAATAGATAAATAATAACAAAAAAATTGTAAAGTGGAGAAAGCGAGAGCGCGCGAATGCACTCAAGCAAACACAAACAGCACAGCACGATGCGTATTTTTTTTTAATTGGCAATATAAATCAAAAATAAATAAAAAATAACAATAAGTGGAAAAGGCGAGAGTGCGCGAGCACACAGGAGCAAAGACAAGCAGCGCAGCTTGATGCGTAGTAAAAAATAATAATAAATAGACAACTGGTCGACCTCATTAGAAATAAAAACCCAAAAGATTAGATAGACAAACAAACAAACACATAAATGTGGAGAGAAGGGCAGTGCGCGCAGGAGCAAAGGTAAACAGCAGACAGACCTGAATCCTTATCTTTACAAGGTCGACCTCAGAACTTTGTTCAGTTGTCTCGGTGACGGATAATGGAAGGAAGGGCAGGCAACTGGTCGACTTCATTTAAATAAACAAATAAAAAATAAGATAAACTCTCAGGAATAGATAAATAATATCCAAAAAATTGTAAAGTGGAGAAAGCGAGAGCGCACGAATGCACTCAAGCAAACACAAACGGCACAGTACGATGCGTATTTTTTTTATATTGACAAATTAAATCAAAAATAAATAAAAAATAACAATAAGTGGAAATGGCGAGAGTGCGCGAGCACACAGGAGCAAAGACAAGCAGCGCAGCTTGATGCGTAGTAAAAAAAAATAATAAATAGACAACTGGTCGACCTCATTAGAAATAAAAACCCAAAAGATTGGATAGACAAACAAACAAACACATAAATGTGGAGAGAAGGGCAGTGCGCGCAGGAGCAAAGGTAAACAGCAGACAGACCTGAATCCTTATCTTTACAAGGTCGACCTCAGAACTTTGTTCAGTTTGTCTCGGTGACGGATAATGGAAGGAAGGGCAGGCAACTGGTCGACTTCATTTAAATAAACAAAAAAAAATAAGATAAACTCTCAGGAATAGATAAATAATAACAAAAAAATTGTAAAGTGCACAAAGCGAGAGCGCGCGAAAGCACTCAAGCAAACACAAACAGCACAGCACGATGCGTATTTTTTTTTAAATTGAGAAAATAAATCAAAAATAAATCAAAAATAAAAATAAGTGGAAAAGGCGAGAGTGCGCGTGCACACAGGAGCAAAGACAAGCAGCGCAGCTTGATGCGTAGTAAAAAAAATAATAAATAGACAACTGGTCGACCTCATTAGAAATAAAAACCCAAAAGATTAGATAGACAAACAAACAAACACATAAATGTGGAGAGAAGGGCAGTGCGCGCAGGAGCAAAGGTAAACAGCAGACAGACCTGAATCCTTATCTTTACAAGGTCGACCTCAGAACTTTGTTCAGTTTGTCTCGGTGACGGATAATGGAAGGAAGGGCAGGCAACTGGTCGACTTCATTTAAATAAACAAATAAAAAATAAGATAAACTCTCAGGAATAGATAAATAATATCCAAAAATTGTAAAGTGGAGAAAGAGAGAGCGCACGAATGCACTCAAGCAAATACAAACAGCACAGCACGATGCGTATTTTTTTTTAAATTGACAAAATAAATCAAAAATAAAAATAAGTGGAAAAGGCGAGAGTGCGCGAGCACACAGGAGCAAAGACAAGCAGCGCAGCTTGATGCGTAGTAAAAAAAATAATAAATAGACAACTGGTCGACCTCATTAGAAATATAAACCCAAAAGATTACATAGACAAACAAACAAACACATAAATGTGGAGAGAAGGGCAGTGCGCGCAGGAGCAAAGGTATACAGCAGACAGACCTGAATCCTTATCTTTACAAGGTCGACCTCAGAACTTTGTTCAGTTTGTCTCGGTGACGGATAATGGAAGGAAGGGCAGGCAACTGGTCGACTTCATTTAAATAAACAAAAAAAATAAGATAAACTCTCAGGAATAGATAAATAATAACAAAAAAATTGTAAAGTGGAGAAAGCGAGAGCGCGCGAATGCACTCAAGCAAACACAAACAGCACAGCACGATGCGTATTTTTTTTTAAATTGACAAAATAAATCAAAATAAATCAAAAATAAAAATAAGTGGAAAAGGCGAGAGTGCGCGAGCACACAGGAGCAAAGACAAGCAGCGCAGCTTGATGCGTAGTAAAAAAAATAATAAATAGACAACTGGTCGACCTCATTAGAAATAAAAACCCAAAAGATTAGATAGACAAACAAACAAACACATAAATGTGGAGAGAAGGGCAGTGCGCGCAGGAGCAAAGGTAAACAACAGACAGACCTGAATCCTTATCTTTACAAGGTCGACCTCAGAAATTTGTTCAGTTTTTCTCGGTGACGGATAATGGAAGGAAGGGCCGGCAACTGGTCGACTTCATTTAAATAAACAAAGAAAAAATGAGATAAACTCTCAGGAATAGATAAATAATAACAAAAAAATTGTAAAGTGGAGAAAGCGAGAGAGCGCGAATGCACTTAAGCAAACACAAACAGCAGAGCACGATGCGTATTTTTTTTTAATTGGCAATATAAATCAAAAATAAATCAAAAATAAAAATAAGTGGAAAAGGCGAGAGTGCGCGAGCACACAGGAGCAAAGACAAGCAGCGCAGCTTGATGCGTAGTAAAAAAAATAATAAATAGACAACTGGTCGACCTCATTAGAAATATAAACCCAAAAGATTACATAGACAAACAAACAAACACATAAATGTGGAGAGAAGGACAGTGCGCGCAGGAGCAAAGGTATACAGCAGACAGACCTGAATCCTTATCTTTACAAGGTCGACCTCAGAACTTTGTTCAGTTTGTCTCGGTGACGGATAATGGAAGGAAGGGCAGGCAACTGGTCGACTTCATTTAAATAAACAAAAAAAAATAAGATAAACTCTCAGGAATAGATAAATAATAACAAAAAAATTGTAAAGTGGAGAAAGCGAGAGCGCGCGAATGCACTCAAGCAAACACAAACAGCACAGCACGATGCGTATTTTTTTTTTAATTGGCAATATAAATCAAAAATAAATAAAAAATAACAATAAGTGGAAAAGGCGAGAGTGCGCGAGCACACAGGAGCAAAGACAAGCAGCGCAGCTTGATGCGTAGTAAAAAATAATAATAAATAGACAACTGGTCGACCTCATTAGAAATAAAAACCCAAAAGATTAGATAGACAAACAAACAAACACATAAATGTGGAGAGAAGGGCAGTGCGCGCAGGAGCAAAGGTAAACAGCAGACAGACCTGAATCCTTATCTTTACAAGGTCGACCTCAGAACTTTGTTCAGTTGTCTCGGTGACGGATAATGGAAGGAAGGGCAGGCAACTGGTCGACTTCATTTAAATAAACAAATAAAAAATAAGATAAACTCTCAGGAATAGATAAATAATATCCAAAAAATTGTAAAGTGGAGAAAGCGAGAGCGCACGAATGCACTCAAGCAAATACAAACAGCACAGCACGATGCGTATTTTTTTTTAAATTGACAAAATAAATCAAAAATAAAAATAAGTGGAAAAGGCGAGAGTGCGCGAGCACACAGGAGCAAAGACAAGCAGCGCAGCTTGATGCGTAGTAAAAAAAATAATAAATAGACAACTGGTCGACCTCATTAGAAATATAAACCCAAAAGATTACATAGACAAACAAACAAACACATAAATGTGGAGAGAAGGGCAGTGCGCGCAGGAGCAAAGGTATACAGCAGACAGACCTGAATCCTTATCTTTACAAGGTCGACCTCAGAACTTTGTTCAGTTTGTCTCGGTGACGGATAATGGAAGGAAGGGCAGGCAACTGGTCGACTTCATTTAAATAAACAAAAAAAATAAGATAAACTCTCAGGAATAGATAAATAATAACAAAAAAATTGTAAAGTGGAGAAAGCGAGAGCGCGCGAATGCACTCAAGCAAACACAAACAGCACAGCACGATGCGTATTTTTTTTTAAATTGACAAAATAAATCAAAATAAATCAAAAATAAAAATAAGTGGAAAAGGCGAGAGTGCGCGAGCACACAGGAGCAAAGACAAGCAGCGCAGCTTGATGCGTAGTAAAAAAAATAATAAATAGACAACTGGTCGACCTCATTAGAAATAAAAACCCAAAAGATTAGATAGACAAACAAACAAACACATAAATGTGGAGAGAAGGGCAGTGCGCGCAGGAGCAAAGGTAAACAACAGACAGACCTGAATCCTTATCTTTACAAGTTCGACCTCAGAAATTTGTTCAGTTTTTCTCGGTGACGGATAATGGAAGGAAGGGCCGGCAACTGGTCGACTTCATTTAAATAAACAAAGAAAAAATGAGATAAACTCTCAGGAATAGATAAATAATAACAAAAAAATTGTAAAGTGGAGAAAGCGAGAGAGCGCGAATGCACTTAAGCAACACAAACAGCAGAGCACGATGCGTATTTTTTTTTAATTGGCAATATAAATCAAAAATAAATCAAAAATAAAAATAAGTGGAAAAGGCGAGAGTGCGCGAGCACACAGGAGCAATGACAAGCAGCGCAGCTTGATGCGTAGTAAAAAAAATAATAAATAGACAACTGGTCGACCTCATTAGAAATATAAACCCAAAAGATTACATAGACAAACAAACAAACACATAAATGTGGGAGAGAAGGACAGTGCGCGCAGGAGCAAAGGTATACAGCAGACAGACCTGAATCCTTATCTTTACAAGGTCGACCTCAGAACTTTGTTCAGTTTGTCTCGGTGACGGATAATGGAAGGAAGGGCAGGCAACTGGTCGACTTCATTTAAATAAACAAAAAAAAATAAGATAAACTCTCAGGAATAGATAAATAATTACAAAAAAATTGTAAAGTGGAGAAAGCGAGAGCGCGCGAATGCACTCAAGCAAACACAAACAGCACAGCACGATGCGT
Organism: Perognathus longimembris pacificus; assembly: GCF_023159225.1. Lineage (NCBI taxonomy): Eukaryota > Metazoa > Chordata > Mammalia > Rodentia > Heteromyidae > Perognathus > Perognathus longimembris. The sequence goes on from NW_025956634.1 coordinate 31,352, forward strand.
ATTTTTTTTTAATTGGCAATATAAATCAAAAATAAATAAAAAATAACAATAAGTGGAAAAGGCGAGAGTGCGCGAGCACACAGGAGCAAAGACAAGCAGCGCAGCTTGATGCGTAGTAAAAAATAATAATAAATAGACAACTGGTCGACCTCATTAGAAATAAAAACCCAAAAGATTAGATAGACAAACAAACAAACACATAAATGTGGAGAGAAGGGCAGTGCGCGCAGGGAGCAAAGGTAAACAGCAGACAGACCTGAATCCTTATCTTTACAAGGTCGACCTCAGAACTTTGTTCAGTTGTCTCGGTGACGGATAATGGAAGGAAGGGCAGGCAAACTGGTCGACTTCATTTAAATAAACAAATAAAAAATAAGATAAACTCTCAGGAATAGATAAATAATATCCAAAAAATTGTAAAGTGGAGAAAGCGAGAGCGCACGAATGCACTCAAGCAAACACAAACGGCACAGTACGATGCGTATTTTTTTTTATATTGACAAATTAAATCAAAATAAATAAAAAATAACAATAAGTGGAAATGGCGAGAGTGCGCGAGCACACAGGAGCAAAGACAAGCAGCGCAGCTTGATGCGTAGTAAAAAAAAATAATAAATAGACAACTGGTCGACCTCATTAGAAATAAAAACCCAAAAGATTGGATAGACAAACAAACAAACACATAAATGTGGAGAGAAGGGCAGTGCGCGCAGGAGCAAAGGTAAACAGCAGACAGACCTGAATCCTTATCTTTACAAGGTCGACCTCAGAACTTTGTTCAGTTTGTCTCGGTGACGGATAATGGAAGGAAGGGCAGGCAAACTGGTCGACTTCATTTAAATAAACAAAAAAAAATAAGATAAACTCTCAGGAATAGATAAATAATAACAAAAAAATTGTAAAGTGCACAAAGCGAGAGCGCGCGAAAGCACTCAAGCAAACACAAACAGCACAGCACGATGCGTATTTTTTTTTAAATTGAGAAAATAAATCAAAAATAAATCAAAAATAAAAATAAGTGGAAAAGGCGAGAGTGCGCGTGCACACAGGAGCAAAGACAAGCAGCGCAGCTTGATGCGTAGTAAAAAAAATAATAAATAGACAACTGGTCGACCTCATTAGAAATAAAAACCCAAAAGATTAGATAGACAAACAAACAAACACATAAATGTGGAGAGAAGGGCAGTGCGCGCAGGAGCAAAGGTAAACAGCAGACAGACCTGAATCCTTATCTTTACAAGGTCGACCTCAGAACTTTGTTCAGTTTGTCTCGGTGACGGATAATGGAAGGAAGGGCAGGCAACTGGTCGACTTCATTTAAATAAACAAATAAAAAATAAGATAAACTCTCAGGAATAGATAAATAATATCCAAAAAATTGTAAAGTGGAGAAAGCGAGAGAGCGCACGAATGCACTCAAGCAAATACAAACAGCACAGCACGATGCGTATTTTTTTTTAAATTGACAAAATAAATCAAAAATAAAAATAAGTGGAAAAGGCGAGAGTGCGCGAGCACACAGGAGCAAAGACAAGCAGCGCAGCTTGATGCGTAGTAAAAAAAATAATAAATAGACAACTGGTCGACCTCATTAGAAATATAAACCCAAAAGATTACATAGACAAACAAACAAACACATAAATGTGGAGAGAAGGGCAGTGCGCGCAGGAGCAAAGGTAAACAGCAGACAGACCTGAATCCTTATCTTTACAAGGTCGACCTCAGAACTTTGTTCAGTTTGTCTCGGTGACGGATAATGGAAGGAAGGGCAGGCAACTGGTCGACTTCATTTAAATAAACAAAAAAAATAAGATAAACTCTCAGGAATAGATAAATAATAACAAAAAAATTGTAAAGTGGAGAAAGCGAGAGCGCGCGAATGCACTCAAGCAAACACAAACAGCACAGCACGATGCGTATTTTTTTTAAATTGACAAAATAAATCAAAATAAATCAAAAATAAAAATTAGTGAAAAGGCGAGAGTGCGCGAGCACACAGGAGCAAAGACAAGCAGCGCAGCTTGATGCATAGTAAAAAAAATAATAAATAGACAACTGGTCGACCTCATTAGAAATAAAAAACCCAAAAGATTAGATAGACAAACAAACAAACACATAAATGTGGAGAGATGGGCAGTGCGCGCAGGAGCAAAGGTAAACAGCAGACAGACCTGAATCCTTATCTTTACAAGGTCGACCTCAGAACTTTGTTCAGTTTGTCTCGGTGACGGATAATGGAAGGAAGGGCAGGCAACTGGTCGACTTCATTTAAATAAACAAATAAAAAATAATATAAACTCTCAGGAATAGATAAATAATAACAAAATAATTGTAAAGTGGAGAAAGCGAGAGCGCGCGAATGCACTCAAGCAAACACAAACAGCACAGCAGGATGCGTATTTTTTTTTAAAAATTGACAAAATAAATCAAAAATAAATCAAAAATAAAAATAAGTGGAAAAGGCGAAGTGCGCGAGCACACAGGAGCAAAGACAAGCAGCGCAGCTTGATGCGTAGTAAAAAAAATAATAAATAGACAACTGGTCGACCTCATTAGAAATAAAAACCCAAAAGATTAGATAGACAAACAAACAAACACATAAATGTGGAGAGAAGGGCAGTGCGCGCAGGAGCAAATGTAAACAGCAGACAGACCTGAATCCTTATCTTTACAAGGTCGACCTCAGAACTTTGTTCAGGTTGTCTCGGTGACGGATAATGGAAGGAAGGGCAGGCAACTGGTCGACTTCATTTAAATAAACAAATAAAAAATAAGATAAACTCTCAGGAATAGATAAATAATAACAAAAAAATTGTAAAGTGGAGAAAGAGAGAGCGCGCGAATGCAATCAAGCAAACACAAACAGCACAGCACGATGCGTATTTTTTAAAAAAATTGAAAAAATAAATCAAAAATAAATCAAAAATAAAAATAAGTGGAAAAGGCCAGAGTGCGCGAGCACACAGGAGCAAAGACAAGCAGCGCAGCTTGATGCGTAGTAAAAAAAAATAATAAATAGACAACTGGTCGACCTCATTAGAAATAAAAACCCAAAAGAT